>NC_061108.1:54305775-54338275 GCF_015104395.2 Macrobrachium nipponense | reverse complement strand
AGGGTAGTCGGCAAAAAGAGCTATTGGGAGAGTGCCTGCAGCAGAGGTTAATGGTGCACCGTGTAAGCAGCGTTTCACGAACTGCTGATATATATATATATATATATATATATATATATATATATATATATATATATATATATATATATATATAATATATATATATATATATATATTGTTACGTTTTTAAGCCTGGCCTTAAGGGGCTCAAATAAGTAAACGAAAAGAGTTGAGGGAAAAATGCAGAATAAATTACTTGAACTTACCTTCAAGGGAGTTATAGTATTAATTTACTCTAGAGAAAAAGGTCGCCAGAAAACTCAGCTAATTACTTTACATATATTTATTTACAAGAGGCTGCTTAACAGCCTGGGAAAGTAAATGCAACTGGTCCACACGGGGACCAATATCTCTCACAAGGGGATGATAGCTGGCTTAGAATGAGGTTCCCGTAAAAGCTGGCTTTCAAAATCTTGCGGTAATGCAACACTTGCGGAGCGAAAACTTGGACACGTGACTCAGGGAATCTGGAAAAGATCCCAGATTAGACAAGATAAAAAAAAAGGACTTCTTGCACAAGTTACGATTATTCAGTTTCTCTAACACTGGGGAAAAGGAACTCTAGTGTTTAACTGAGGTATGCACTGAAGACTTAGTCTTTAACAAGTCACAAGGGGAAGCACATGGCCCGATGAGGACAAAGGGCTTTTGATGTAAGAGGGATACAAGTGAGAATTGAAAATGAAATTAGCAAGAGTCGTCTTGTAGGAAAAGGAGCTGGTTTGGAGTTTACACTTTCTAGACGTACCTTAATTACTTGAGGCTTTGACATGTGTCGTGCTCTGAAGATAGTCCCACCAGCGTTTGGACAGAGGGCTGACGTCCCGTCAAAGGAGGAGAGTAGAGGCGCGTACGCCTTGCCTTAGGAGTCGCTTCTGACTGAGATAGATGCTGGGTCTCTTTGAATCACGGGGTTTCCATACACCGCCTCGGGCACTGCCTGAAAGTGGTAAACAACTGCCAGCTAATTGGGAAGGAAAATAGGTCTTATTGTAGAGGTTCCTAAAATCCATCTCGAGGCCTAGCTACTCTCGTGACTTGCCTATCTTACCCTAAGCTTCCGTCAGACCGGAAGTTCCTTTCCACCCTTCCGACCGTGTGTTCTCTCCCAAAATCAGTTGCTTTAGGAGAAAACATGGCTACTCATTCATACATACAATTAATCAAATACTGCTGGTAAGACGAGGCGGTCAATAAATGTAAATATATATATATATATATATATATATATATATATATATATATATATATATATATATATTGTATCTATATGAAACGGGTAACGTTAAAGTTTGTTGAGCAGAGTTTTCACCCACGAATCAACTCTGCAGATATGAATGAATGTATCAGTAGAAGTTGCGTCATTTTGTCAGACACACACACACACACACATACATACATATATATATATATATATATATAATATATATATATATTTATATATATTTATATATATATGGATATATATATATATATATATATATATATATATATATATTAAACAAGAGTATGTGCCTGGATTCATATGGAAACAACATACTTACAACTTGGTAAAATGTATGACTGCTAATATACCCTTAAATTAAAAGATACGATAGACATACTCTATTTCTTCCCATATGGTAAGATTAACAATCTTCAAGTGTCACAGAGCAAAATAAAAGTGAGAAATTAAACCTGATATCTTTATCAACGTGAGAAGAAAATTACTTTTCACGCTCCTTTGAGATAACCAATTTCAAGCCCATTTCAACTAAAAAGAGCCATAATGTAGTAAATACCGACCACAGTCATATAAAGATATCATAACCGAAAGAGCCTAAATGGGCTAAATGAAGTTAAATAAGGTGCCTCAGTTTCGACTACGATAGGACCGTAAAATGGCCTAAATTATGTGGGCTGGCCAAGTTTATTCGGAGACGCTCTTCGATTAAAGAACTCAATCGAGGTGCGTGATGAAAGAGTTCAACGGAGGCTTCGGGAGATTAGCTCAGCAGAATGAATACTAAAGGAAAAGTCATTAAATAAGTTGTATTAGAACAATGAACCAGAGAATTTGGGTCTGTTGAATATATCGCAATTCCATCCAAGACACCATCAATCGTATTTAGCTTTCTAGGAAATTAATATTTGTAGCAACGACTGATACCATAAATTCTTCTTGCATGACTCAGCGAATTATAGGTTTCAGCACAAGTCAGCGATGTAACGTATCCGAGTCCCTCTTCTACTTCAACCACTGCTAATGACGACGGAACACTTGAGGGAGATTGCCAAACAGTGTTCGTGACCCTATTCATTTAAGAGTTAAGGTTTAAATAGCGTAGTTAACTGCAATAAAGGGAGATGTGAAAAGTGGACGACCATCTTGAGAAATAGATGGTTATGAGTGAGGCAGACTTGAAGAACGAGATTACGCCACCGGTGACAAGTGCACGGAGCAATATCTGGGTGAAGGTGGCTTTCAATTACAAACTCGGAGGGTAGCTGGAAAAGCGTGTCAGAGAAAAAAAAAAGTCTTAATCACAGATGGATAATTAAGAAAAGTCATCAAGATGATACAGCTTTCAAAATTCGATGAAATGTTAATTTTAAAATACACTACAGTTCAAATCGCTTTCCAAAATCTTTTACAAATAATTCAAGCCTCAACATCTTTCGCCCGTAAAGGAATGTCGCTTATCCCCATGTTCTTTTTCGCTTACTCGGGGAGTGAGCCTGCAAGCTATTTTGTTGTTGTTGTCGGTGGGTGAGAGGTGGGGGTTGGTTGTAAAGTCTAAAAAAGGTATGAAAAAGGTGTTTCACGTTGAGATAAAGATACAGGAATTTTAGAATAGGATATTTATGATTTGTTTATTAGAATGAAAATGTAAAAAATAAATATTGTGCATGTTAAACAATACAGAAAAATTATATCTAATAAAACAGTGTATTTTTTTCATATGCTTTAGTGAAACAACCGGCTATTTGGCTGTATATTTTAGCACGTTTTAAATTATTTGAAGTACTGAATTTAGAGGCTATATTATGTTCAATTATTTTGTGTCCACTTATAACTGAGAATATATGAAAACGTGCTTAATTTGTGTCCTTTTTATTTGATCCTTGTTGCTAGTATCAGAGGGAAATCTTGCACGCATCCCGAGTAAGTTGGAGGTCGAATCATGCTTTTTTTTCTTCTTATTTATTTATTTATTTATTTATTTATTTATTTTTGCTTCCATTTTTTACCTTGTGGTATACAAACCCTTTTACATGCTTTTACTTCACAATCCCTTCGATTTTTTTCAACAATTTGATACAAGATTGATATTCTTTTTTTTTCTAATAGGTGTCAGTGCAAGCCTTATTGAATCAGCCATGTTTCAGGAACATTACGCCATATTAGTCATAATTATTTTCAAATTTTCTCCACCCATTGACCACATTTTAAAACGTACTTTCTTCTTTTACTGTCTGTTTACATTATTAACTCATCATAACTTGTATCCCTACACTATTTCCAGTTATTCCTGTCTTTTAGGGTTTCCGCACACTGCCAGATGTACTTAGTTGGAATGTAACAGAGTTTATTCCTTTTTATTCTTCACCCTTAGCAGCATTAATAAGTTTGCGTCTCCTACCCATTACAACTAAGGTAAATCTCTCAGGGAATTTGGATTATAAGATTAACTCTACGAAAAGATCAACAGAAAGAATGCAAAATATCTTCGTGATTTGCAACGTTTTCACACTTGCATTTGCAATTATTCAAGAAAATAGAAAGAAAGGAAGTATGATATACAACTGTCAGCTGTAAGTCCAGCGAACGTGTGTATGTTTTTTTTTTACTTAATTATTTTTTTTTTACTATTTTTTGTCACGTCCCGTCGTCTAGAGCTCTGCTGTTTCTTAGGATAATTAAATTCTCTTTTTGATCTTTCATGAGATAATTGGTACCTCCTTCTACAATGACTGTTAATATGGTTTTCATTCTCTCTCTCTCTCTCTCTCTCTCTCTCTCTCTCTCTCTCTCTCTCTCTCTCTCTCTCTCTCTCTCTTCCCACATATAAATTAATAATAATCGTATACAAATACAGAAACATACACGCACGCAAAAACATACGCACACATTTTATAAATAAATAATATTTTATAAATTCTGTACTTAGGTATATGCTCACTCATTCTTTTCCTACAATTACGATATATATAATTTCTGTTTACTCTTTCCATTTTACAAATCAAATTCTTAACAGCTGTGCAATCTTTGTCGTTTAAAATCCTCTACATATCCTATACTATTTTGATATATAGAAATTCCATTTTCGTCATTTTCTTATATCTGAGTTTGACCTGTAGGCTGCATACCCCAGTGGCAGCTGAGCTTGACCGCGAATCCTGTAAGAGAACTGGTAATGCAGCGCAAAATCATGCATACTTACCAAATGTAAACTATTACGAAAGGGTTTGAAGGGATAACTCTAGCACTCATTATTTTAGCTTGCTTTAGGACTCTAGTGCACTCAAACACTAACTAAATTGATTGCGTACGTTAGATATGGCAGCGCCCTCCCCACCCTTGCCCTGCCGAAAAAGACAGGGCTTGGAAATACTATAGCATTCCTCATTTGAAATTGCATCAGTGACCCTGTGGTCATCATCTCATTCTCATTATAAGGTTTCTATACTATTATGTTCGTGATTTTATGCTTTCCTATTCGTCTGATGGGAGATTGTTTTACCACCACTGGCTTTATCATGAGATTTTTGTATTCCGCTGGCCTAATTATAGAATTTCTATTTATCTCTAAGCACAATCAAGAGACATTAACCCAAAACTTTTATTTATCTATTCATTTATTTTATTTTATTCATTATTTGAACATTGTAAAAGTATATTTTCCCTGAGTTCAAATTGGTATATTTTTCCCTTTTCCAGTGTTTTAAGACCTGCTTTACTGGTTGCATCGTGGTATTTTTTCCTTTTCCTATCAGTATAAATGAAAATATCGCTTTCCCACCTCTCATGCGGAAGATTTTCCATTGTCTTCATCCATATCATCAAGTTTGTTTTCCCCGATCCTGTTTTAAGATATTATTTTCGTATAAGATATATAATCTGATTTCGTTTTTCCATTATCTCATTTATCTGGTTTATTTTCCCCATCACCTCTTTTTCAATTTGTCTTCTGGTGAGCCGTTTTCGCATTATCCTTACTATGTAATATTTGTACCCTCTTTATGTCTGTGTTTAATTTGCCTAATGATGTGTTTTGTGTTGCCATCTCAGTTCTAGTTTAACGCTTTAATTAACTTAACGTGCTGCAAGTTTCTTATAATTACTTGAAAATATTTTCTTCTAAATAGGTTTACTATGAGGTAATATCTAAGATTTTTTGTCTTAGTGTGTTCTGGAGGAATTGGCGTTGATTGTAATATTGCTTTATTACAACTACTATGCAATCTACTGGAATTTTTTTATTACATTCGTGATCAGCAACAATAAAAATATTGTTAGAGATTGTAGGAAATCCTTAATGCAGCATAACGACTACCATTTGGCAGACATTTCACATGATCAGAGGTTAACGATATTAAAAACTATGCTCCGTCACATCTAAGGCTGAGAGTATGAGAGTGCTCTTGTGTGTACATGCGTGGAGAGAGAGAGAGAGAGAGAGAGAGAGAGAGAGAGAGAGAGAGAGAGAGAGAAGGGGGGTGGATACGTCGTTACCGAGATCCCCATTTCACGCTCTATAAAACTCTATAAAAGTCAATTTTTAGTAGCCACTGCTAAGGCCTTGTCCGTCGATAGAGGCCCTCTTGCAGTATTTGTGAAGGAGGCAACATAAATTTCCCAACACTGGATTGATCTGTAGTCTATTGCATAGCTGCAGCATGACATAACACAGGCTCGGCCTAAAACTAAGCCTGGGATTTTAATATCAGTCATGAAATTTACGAAATATTTTAACTCGCCTCTCGCTGGATCATAATATCCTGAGAGAACTTAGAAATTTATTAATAAACAAGTAAAATGTGCACAGAACGTTCTTCGGCACAATCGAGTTTTCTGAAAAGTATAAGGCTATATGAAACTCTAAGCCAAAGCCCATGAAAAAAGATTGTATGGTGGATGATCAACAAACTAATTTGCAGCCATCTAGCCTCAGTAGTTTTTATGATTTGAGGGTGGACGGACAGACAGAGAGCCATCTCAATAGTTTTCTTTTACAGAAAACTAAAAGTACACTCATATAACAAAAATCATAATTAAACAATTTATAACAACTATTCTTTTCATGTGACTCACTTATAAACCTTAAATGTTTTTTTATCTATAATGGAGTTAGATATTCATCTGTTTAAACTAACAGGCTAACGATATAGTTGCAAATCCCGCGAGAAAAAACAACACATCATATGAAAGTATTTTCAAAAGGAAAAGTTCTTTCCTTAAACGAAACAGACAAATAAATTCCACATCGAAGCAAGCATTATACGTAAAAAACTGATTATTCTGTTCCTAGCACAATTCCCCTACACATATATAGTGTAAATAGTGACGGATGAAATAATACGAACAAATCTACGTTCCTCTTTCAAAGCTAAAAATAAATTATTGAATTAATAAACAGAACTTTTGATAAAACCTAGTACGATCTCTCTCTGTGGCACAGATTTCTCAAGATTCTGCATGATCAAAGTTCAAGTTTGCTTGGTGGAAATAATTTTGGAACTAATTTTCTTAAAAAAAAAAAAGCCGACGAGTTTAAACTTAATAAACGGCAAACAAGCTAAGATGCTAAAGGAAAAAGAAAGCTTTTCATTCTATCATCTAGGGATATTTTAGTAGAAGAGATACCATGATTAGCCATTTTAACCAAATTTCGATTGGTGGTTAGCAATTGCATACTCCATTTACTGTATAGTCAGCCCATCTACAAGTAGACTGCAAATACGACGTCTATGTAAAGCCGTACTAGTTTGAAAAGCAGCCTATCTTGCCCCTGCTAAACTAGCATTTCAACAGACATCAAATTCACATTTTATGAGCATTTTAGATAGCTCCACATATTCCACATTTATTCCACACTCTGGACATGAAAAATGTTTAACACGGTATATAAGAAATTCATATTGTTTTATCTAATCATTTCATTTTTCACCATATCGGGAACATTTCAGCTTCCACAGAACGACAATATCATCTTATTAAAAGTACTCATCTGTTAATCCCTGCGTTACCTTACCCGGAAAGTACGAAATATGATTAATAACGATCATCAATAAACATTACCGTTAATATTCATCTACCTGCAAAAACAAATATGTCTTCACTATTTAATAGGTTCCGTCTACGTGTATTCACGAAACAATACTGAAATCATACATCTGAAACAGTACTGAAAACATACTGAAACAATACTGAAAACATACTGAAACAATACTGAAAACATACATCTGAAACAGTACTGAAAACATACTGAAACAATACTGAAAACATACTGAAACAATACTGAAAACATACATCTGAAACAGTACTAAAAACATACTGAAACAATACTGAAGACATACTGAAAACATACATGGAGCTGCATATCAAATAGAAAAAAATTACAAAATAGTTTAGTTGCCAGAAAAAAGATAAACTACAACATATACCACGCTTGTTTGTGTGATCCTAAGGCAACGAATCTTATGAGAAGTGTAAATAAAAGAAAATTCTTATCCAGTTTCTATCTTATTTCAAAGTTTTCATTTGAAAGAGTTTGAGAAATACAGTACTTGTGACCATTGTGAAAATTTCAATTCAGAGAACTGTGAATGTCACCAACAGATTCTACGACTGGATGGACATTCAAACTTGAAGGCTACATCGGCAATTCGCTAACAATAATTCCTGGTATCAATCCCATTTCGAAAATAACGTACACCGATTACTTAAAAATTCCCATTTTTGAATAATACATTTTCCGTGATCCAATCCAATCACTGAAGAGCATCATTTAAAAAATGGCACTCAATAAAAGGATTTTAAAATAGAGGTGAAAATGTAAGAATAAAGTTTTGCATATATAAAGGGTTTACAATTCAGCAAATAGAGAGGAGAAAATGCTATGCTATTTCGTAATAAAGTTCTATTTCCTTTTATTAACATGGACTGTCGTGATTGCTTCATAATTGGATCTTGCATCTAAATGTTTTCCTTAAAACAATCTTAGGAGTGAAATCTGAGAAGTGTGAATTCTCCTGATCGACTCAATCAATGGAACAGTATCCTGCTGGATCTCAGACTGATGCTATCACGTATCTCATCCGAACTCTAGAGCTAAATGCGATGGTAGATTTTAGATACAAATAAATCAGATCAGTCCTCATAACCAGAATGGTCATAAACATGACGATGGAATTTAAAAGAGAATTCAGTGCATTATTGATTACTGGTGGCATGGTAACAATTCTTAAATAGACAGGGAGAGTGAGACCCTTACTTAAGGCAATTACATTCTTCTATTCAATATTACTTTATAATAAAAAAAATTTCTTATCACATAAAGAATAAAACTTACTATTATTTAGACAGATGAGTACTGTGCGGGTATTGTCCTACGAGATTTAGAGAAGAAAAAGAATTACTAAACAAGATGACAAGATATATTGCAACAAACGTGTGCGTGTGTGCGTATGTAAGTGTGTGTGTGTGTGTGTGTGTGTAAGGACGAAATTACTCTTCAAGAAGGTCTGGATTGATGAAGCATCTTCAGGAGACAGAAGTACGAATTATATCTCCAACATCTTTTAGTGGGAACGTAAAACTTTCCTTCCCACTTAGACATATGAGAGTAAGGACTGAATTAGAAATCGAAAGAAAGAGAGAGAGAGAGAGAGAGAGAGAGAGAGAGAGAGAGAGGAGAGAGAGAGATCGTTGTTAAGTCTCCACTCGAGCGTCCATTCGGCCCATTCTACGTGAAACACATAGAACTTCCAAATCGTTTTTCAGAACAAAGGACAATATTTTCAAAAGACTAAAATCAGAAGAATCGGGGAAATTTCCAGAAATCCTGGAGCGAAGTTAGAAATATTATAACTACAATGCAAGTTTTAATGGTGCCTCCACTAAATTTTAACGACAAAAAGGCCTATTATTTGGCAAGCGTTACTCCATAATATCAAGCAAAAGTTGAGAAAAAACTTTGGACAATCAGAAACTGAATGATTTCCATGGAACTGATAAAATCCGAAGTCATTGGTTTCAAAAACGCCTATAACACGGCGCAGAAATACATCGGCACACGCAGAGACTTGCAACACTGTTGACTCTTTGTCAGATCCAACAAATCTCTCTAATTGGAGTCATTAGCACCTGCTGTTCACCCAGCGAGAAGGTTTATATTTTCAGGTAATGATTCGGGATGTCTCTTTGGAAAGAGAACGGATAGTAATTACATCAATGCTAAACCAATTACTAGAAGTAAATGCAAGTATATATAAATTCGCACTTGACACGCTTTAGCTTTATATATGGTTACCTAAAGACAGATACACAGATAATCCATCTAATCGCTGAAATACTTACCTTATAGCTGTACATTGATGGCTTTAAGAGAGCAGACTAACAGTGAACTGGTGTAAACACTTTATTAATGAAGGCGTGCATACTTTTGTCACGTGGAGCAAATGAGCTAGGTTTGATTGATCATTGTATTTTCATCTTAATTTAGTATAAGTGTATAAATGTAATACATGGGTACAGCATTCTAAACCTTCAGGAGTGTGATTTTTTTAAGTGAAGAGTAGCAGTTATTGAGAAAGGGCCAGGAAAATCTACAGTGCAGGTAACATTTGTATTTACTGGTGAATGGCAGTTTTGCCCACCCTGGCTGAATCAGCAGTTTAAATAATGAACATACTCTTGGTAATCCCTGGTAGGCAATAGAAAACCATACTTAAGCAGCAACTCTGATGGTCATGTCTCCTATGACTGGTACACGAACCAGTACTTATTTTGGGTAGTCAAACAAATGAGTTTTAGTGTCTTCCATATAGTTACTTAAATTTTGGGATATGGTAAATAACTAGTTCCATGACTTTACACGCAGACAAATTGCTTTTGGTCAATATCCAGGTTAAAAGTATGCCCATAATTACTGGAATCTCTGATTTGAGAAACCATTAAATTATGAGGACCTTCCTTTTACATGGCTGTTTAATTCTACTTGAAATACAGGTACGTATACAAAGACTGGTAGAGTTTTCAAGCTAAAAAGCATAAATAAGTCTCTTCATTCCCATCTTCATTCCCTAAAAAAAAAAAAAATCAGTATAATTGGAGGGTAATATGGAGGCTAAGAAACAATGTAAAACAAAATGACATTGTAAACAAAAGTAAGGCTTCTTCCGATGTAAAGACTAAAAATCAGAGGCACTGAAAAATAATTCTCCCACCAAAGGAAGCAGCAAGGCTGAAGCAGCACGATAGGTATAAAAACAATAATGAGCGTTAATATACAGGCAAACAATGGCGGACCCCCAGCTTCATGCAACTAAGGCCCAGGGATCTCCAAAGGTTCCCCCTCCCCCGGAACGACCACACCACAATAGCACCAACACCATCAAACCCCACACCCCCCAGAGGAGATAAACTTGCCAACAACCACCGCATTATGTTGGTCGCTCATCACGCAATGGCCATATAGACATACACTACACATACACAATTCACATACAGTCATATGCGTACACACCCAAAGCTTACGCTTTCTTTCTTTCTCTGAATCTCAGTCTCTTCCTCTCAAGCTTAAGTACGAAATTAACGTTCTAGCAAGGTACCGGATTTTATAAAAGCCTAATCTTCATAAAGGCATAGTGAGGGGTACGCAGGAGGTTTTGTGAGTTTTATATATATATTTTTTTTTTTACTTATTTTTCTTTCATATTGTTATGAAACTGCCATATCGTGGAAAACTTAGGGAACTGCTTTTTTTTAAGCACTGGCCTCTACCATGAATGCTATAAAGTATGCTTGTGAATAGAATTCAGCAACATTAGCTACATCTATTACTGCCATTGACTGCATTCTAGTGCCTAAACTACGAATAATATCTTCATTACAATTATCATTATTACAAGTGGGGCTGCTCTTATCTTTCTTCACTTTGCAAATATATATTGTACTACCTCTATTGTACCTGCAATTTGCGTTTGAATATAGTCATGCGGTAAAAGATTATTACTTTACCGAGAAAGAGAAAAAAATATTTATTTCTTGAAGGAGAAACGTTTATGAAAGATGAAGAGTAGTAAAGGCTCTTTGCAAGTCTCCAAATACATTTTTTATTTCATTTTGAGGAAGGAACTTCTGGAACAGTATGAGGGTTGCAAGAGCGCAAGCGGTGCATTTTCTCTCTGAATATAGACACAGATTTGTACCTGACTAGTGGATGGAATGCAAACAAATTAATAAACATAAATGCAGGTCAGCTGCTAAAGGTAATTCAAGAAATCTTTTGAAATGTAATGGAAGCCTTCTACAATAAATGCACTCATTGGTGAATCAAATAAAAGTCAAACACAGCCTGACGATATTCTGGGTAAAATGGTCAGAATTTCTCAATCCTTCACAGCAATCTAGTTCAGTAATACTTAAATTCATTTTACGAAGTAAGAAAAGCCAAACTTAGCTTTGTTATGGTAGTGGAGAACCCAAATTTGGTCTCCATCAAATGCTCTACAATGAACCAAGGAAAAGGTAAACACAATTTAGTATAAGTCTGGGGAAACTAGGCAGATATTTTAATCACACTTAAAATCCTTTGGATCAGGTTAGAGAGTGGTTAGATTAGGTAGTGAACAAACAAATCTATCTTAAGCTAGTTAATGGGATAAAACTGATTTGGCCTCATCCAGGGGTACTTGTTGCTTGAGTAAGGCAGCAGAAACGCCAGATCTGTTCTCATCCCAGTGCACTCCACTAGGAACTCAAGAAAAGTCACAGGTAACTTAGAAATATTATGGGCAAAATAGAGAGTACTCTAAGCCCTCCAGAAAATCTATTCAAAGCACACCTTAACTCCTTTTCCCCAAGATAATGCTAACATCAAATCTAGCTCAGTTAAGGTGTGGGGAAGCCGGTTAATCTTAGGAAAACTCTTGTAAAAGAAAAATATAGCTTTCTTGAGGTAATGACGAAGGAAGATTTAACCTCTTACCATTTCACTCCCCAATGAACCTATGGGAAGGCAAAAGTAACTTGGGAATATACTATGGGAAATGTACAGTATATACTTGACTTTTTCAAGAATTCAGCCTAAGCACATCTAAAAAAAATTTTCTCTGGTAAGGTAGCACAGATGCCAAATCAAGCATAACTATAGCAGTGGGGAAGCCAAATCTAGCTTTTGTAAGATAATGGAAAAGTGAGAGTTAACTTGGGTCATGAAGTGAAGCAGACAGATGTAGCTATGGTAGGGTATCTTAGTTTTTTACTCTACCTTACCTGAGCTAAAAGCTGATTCTCCACTATCTGACATGAGCTAGATTTGGTTTCTTAGACTACCTTAACTAGGATAAACCTATTACCTTACTTAAGGTAAGGTAGTGGAGAGGCAACACCTAGCTTGGCCAACGTACTGATTTAGCTTCCATTAAGTATGGAGAAGTTAAATCTAGCTCAGTGGAGGTAATAAAAAAGCCAATCTAGCTGAGGTAACTTGGTGGTGAACACATTATATCACTGAAGGCAGCATAAGAGGCCAAATTTAGTTTGAGTAAATAGATTAAATTTAAAGTAGGTAAAGTACAGAAGATGGTGGATGTAGCTCAAATAAGTTGCTGTAGAAGCTAACTCTCGCTCAGGGCAAGTTAGTAGAAAAGGGAAACCTAGCTCTGATAAGGTAGTAAAGATAGATAAAGCTCAGTTAAGGTAGTCTAAGAAACCAAGTCTAGCTCATGTCAGATAGTGAAGACTCTACATTACTGTCTCCTGACTTCAGGTTCATCGGTCCTATTTTCTACTCCCTCATATGCAATTATGTATCACCTAATTCTTCATCTTGTCTCTCTTGCATCCTGATTTGGCTTTTGAGCCCTCTTGGGAATATAGTCTGTTGACTCTGTACATGAGCCTCTTCAGCTGAAGACATAAAGATGAAGAATAATGGGTGATATGGACCTTTGCAAACTGATCAGGAAAGACGCTGCTTGTCTCTTTACACAGATGAATATAAAAAGGACTCTCTGCGAATGGAAAATACCTTAATGCATGTTTAACTTATCAAACTTAACTACATTTAAGTAAACAAAAAGCTACCCTCGTCTTGGCTGTCCCGGACTGAAAGACGCTCGGCATAAACGTGGGGTTTATAATCGTGCACCATATTTGGTATTTAAAATCAAAATCGTACAATTTACTTGCTAAAAGTATGAAATAACACCTTACGTTTTATATTAGAGATTTTCTTGCAACCGCAAGTTAATGGAAGCATGGAAAATTATAATTCAATTCCGCGGTTTTTTTGTAATTTAATATTTGTTTCTTGACCTACATTCCTACGGTAGACTGCATGCAATATTTGAGAAGCAATCCCTTCCTGTAACTGTAACTCAACTTGCTATTCCGATCCCTTTATTAGTTATACAAGTAAATCTAAAATCACAATTATGACCTAAGCATCTGTTCTGTAATCTTCAGTCTTCAAGCATTTATAACGGTTTTATAAATAAAGTTGCAAACAAAGGATATACGCAAGAATTCAGGAAAAAAATTATTGGGAGACAATTCCAACCCTCCACAAAAAATTTTAATGTTTTTTATTAGATATAAAAAAATGTCATCAAAATTGTAAATCCATTTCTTATCAGCATGCTTAACATCTCGTTTAAAATAATTCCTTATTTGCTAGATCTAGTCAAGTAAACTGTTAAAAAAAAAGGTCCATAAATATTTTGTAATCATACCTACGATGAAAACACAGATATCTGAAAATTCGTTTCCTAGCTCACCACGTCCGCCAGAAGCCTAAATAACAAAACCGTACACAAGCTTTCATAAAAATCAGTTATGAAAATCCATACGGTAAAAAAAAAAAAAAAATAGCGACTTTGCAGATGTGGTGCCACATACCGCAATAGCTTAAAAAGCAAGGCCCAATAAGGCCCATTTTACACAGCTATAAAGTAGGATTATTAGCCTTATAAATATTGAATGTTAGCACTGAATTGTACCCCATAATTCCCCTAGCGCCGCTTGTCCCACTTCCATTCGAGTGATGTCAAATTTTTTCGAATAGAAACCGACCAAACATTATGCAACGCTGACGCAGCATTTGCTCGTACTGCATTTTCATGCTCAAATTGCAGTGATAGAGGGGCGCCTCCAATCTAACAGATGCGGCGGTGTGCGGAAATGTTAAGAGAGGAAATGAAAATCACAAAAATCAAAAATTACAATCAAAATGGAATAACTTGTTTAAAACAATGCACAGGGACACGGGTAAAATTGCTTCCCTTGCATTCAGCATTGTAAAATGTATTGTCTAAACTTTGCTCGTTGTTTTTCTCATTTGGAATGTTTGCTCTGTACATAAATTTGTATATGATTACGATATATTTGGTCACACACACACACGTATATATATATATATATATATATATATATATATATATATATATATATATATATATATATATGTTGTTGACAATTGCCTTTATGACACTGACTTCTGTAATGGAGACTTTCATATTTCCTTATTTTTATTTCAATAATTCGTCAAGTTCTGGATAAGTACACAGAGTCGTGGTGTGTTGTTCATTTATTGCTATGGTCTGTTCTGCCAGTATCTCATGCTTTTTCAAGCATAGTAGGGCAGATACAGAAAAATCGTACAAATGATGACACAAGCATCAAATTTAGCACAAGTGTCCTCCAAGGTATATATACTAATCAAATCTGCCCAATTGGCTGATTGAAAGTCCAAGATGGCCGTCAAAATAACCACCCGAAGTAGATGTTTTGCTTAGAAATGTTTGTAGTTGTCTAATTTGCATGACCTAAGTGTAAATTCCTATGCTTTGAAGCCTGCTGAACTATATTTTCCTGTTTAAAAAGCACTCTGAGACATTTTTCTCAAGATGACCACCAAGATGTTTGTCTTTCTTTACATAAGTTTTGTCCCGGCTAGTACATTTTTAAAGTTATGTATACCATGCTGCTAATTCTCGATCTGCTACTGTTCACATATACACCTGCAGAGTGATGTGCAGGGAAGCTCTGCCTAAGAGCATTGTATCTTCCTTTGCAAACCTTCTTACAGGAGCACTTTGTCAATACTTGACAGCTTGCTGCAATCAGTGGTAGTGTTGTCCAATGTATCTGCCAATCAGTGGTAGTGTTGTCCAATGTATCTGCCATGCTTCTTCTTTCTGTGTCCACCCCCATTCAGCTGAACTGCTCATGTGTGGATTACAGTGGGTTGCCTGAACCCAGATGATCCCAGCCTGGTAGGCTGCATGCTTTGCATGTTCTATGAGGGCTGCCTGTGTTGGTGGAATTGAGTTGTACGGCCTCTGCTTGTGGGCAAACAGATCTAGTCTTGCTTCATCCACACCAGTGGCTGCGCTTGATCTGTCATACATGAGGATCAAGATCACGAATCAATGTTGGATGCTGGCTGAGATTGATGAATGTTTCAGTAATATCATCAAATACATTCAAAGTCTACCATGCAGATTTCTTCACTTTCCCACGGAAGGCATACACAATATCACATCCAGTGAATGCGTGAAATTAGGGATCCCTCTAGCTTTCTCAAGCCCAATTGCAGAAACTACCTCATGGACTGGAATCCATTGCATATGGGCTCCTTGGCCAAAGGCAATCCATATTTCCTGAAGACCTAGTTTCTGGAAGGATGGCAGTACAGATATTGCTATGACTAGCACATCTGTGTCATTAGCCTTGATGATTATAGACTTGCTCCCGTCAGTCGTTGCATCCCTAGCATGAACAAATATTCGACTGTCAGCTTCTTCGTGATAACATGGGGGCACAGCATCCAGAGACTTCGCTGTGTTGCTAATGGCATCCTCTCCTTTTGTGACAATGACTGTGCTTGACATTTATGCTTCACACATCTTTTCAGCCAGGAAGTGAAACAATTCAGTCTTGTTGCTGGGGTCACGAAGGATGTTTTGCCAGTTTCCTGGTGTCTTGCTTGTTCCTGCCACTCTTCTTCTGATTCCTTTCCCCGTTTTTGACCTTGTCTCTGATTTCAGACTTGATTTTTTGTATGCATCAAAGGCTATGTCCACCCGCTTGTACAGAGCACCATAGGATTCCACCTTTGGGATGATGTCATTTTTGGCAAAGTCATTAAATGTCTTTGAAGTACGTGGAGGTGAGGCATTGATAAGAGCTGAGCCCTCAATGATGATTGTATCTCCCTTTGGTTCTCTCACTGGGACATTCACTTGCACATAAAAAATTTGAATCAGCTGTGACTTCTGACACGCATGAAGCTTGCCACTGTCAGTGAGAGATGCAGGTTATGACTGATTCTCGTACTTGAAGAAGTTTTGCAAGTCACACTATCTGTTCTGGCTTGAGATGAACAGTTGCGAGAATAATTGACAGTCATCTTTTAGGATTTTCTCCTTAGAAATTCTCTCATCCTGTTCTTGTTTGAAGAATGAAACAGGGTTCTCTTGATTGGATGATAGAAAAGACTGTCAGCTTCATCCTCTAGCACCCTTTCATAAATGATAGGAACTGCTCTTTGCCTCGCTGGTGATGTGTAGCTACCATTTCAGATAGAGTTGGGTCTGATTCTTCTTGGAATGGGTTACCCATCTCCTGCATCACTGCAGAGAGTGATTTCACCTTTTCAAAGAAAGATTTCTGGGCATTTGGTGTCTGCTCGTGGTGTCTGCTGCTGTATGTGGCATCCTTCATACTAGACATGGCCTCGTATCCAACAAGTAGACGCTAACTTCAGGTCCAGTGACCATCCACCTACGAATTGCTGACAGATCTTCTGTCAACCCAATTGCTCCTCCGTCACCTTTGATCAGTGCATTATTGTGCTCGTGCACTTCATTAATCACCATGCCAAAGAATTCTCTTCTCGACTTGCGGATGACGAAGTTACCATTGTGAAACTCCTTGGCCATGTCTGGATGTTGTTGTTCGAATGACATCATATCTCAGAGGTGAATAGTGATCCACCGGGCATAGTTAACATTGCTATTTGCAAAGAAGTAAGGCACCAGTTCTGAAAGTGCTTCACAATACAAGTTAAAGTCTCCTTCTCTGAATGATCGAATGAGGGTGAATATCGTGAGATCCATGTACAGCACCAGACCCTCTTTCTTCCGTTTTTCATGCCAATCCTCAAAGTTATTTCTGATGTGCTAGACTCTTCAGAGCAGAAATCATGATATGCCTTCTTCATCAGTTTGTACAAGCTGTATGCTGTAATCTGGCGTGCTTGTCTTGTCTTTGCAACACTGGATGCAGACAGGTAAGACTCTGATGTACCAGATTAGGCCACCCACTGTCTCGTAGTAATGTTCCTATCGATCTCAGTGAAGCCATTTCTATATGAAGATCTCCAAGCATGACAATGAACTTGTCCTCTCCATATTCTTGCCACTTCCACTGTATTTGTTTCACTAGAGCATACAACAATTACAGGTGTCTGCTGTGGGTTCAAAAAAGCCACTGTATCATGGACCTTCTTCATGGCATGCTTGATAGTTGCAATAGAGTGTGCCTGGTCTCACCACATAGGCACCATTGCCGATATGCTCACTTCAAATGGACGGCTCCTTTTCTGTGCTGCATGATATGCTGACCATGTGATGCTGACTGCATCAGCCACATTCTCAGTAAGGAAGACTTCCTCCAACCAAGAATATTCTTCTTTCAAATGTGACCTGATTGACTCTGGTGCTAGTAAGGATTGGCTTGCAACTGGAGGAAGATTGGGTTTTTTGGTGATGGATGCTTGTCGAATATTGGTGTATGCTTCTGGAAGCTCTGGAACTTTTTTAACCTTCATTTTTAACTCTATATCTAATTTGAGTGGCTCACGTTCATCACCAGGATTTCCTGTGTTTGGATGCTGGAAAATGGACACGCTTGTACCATGTAAAGATGTTTCAGCTGTGGTTGCAGTCGGTTTATGGTCTATGTTGTCAACTGTTCCAGTTGTGAATAAATTCTTTCTCAAGACTGGGGGACAGATTACTCCATCTTCCACATACTGTGCAACAACTGCTCCTCTTAACTGTGTTGAGATTTCTAGGACTCGGTCATATGATATGCTGAGCCCATTCTCATGGAGCATTTCAATTATTTGTCTCTTCCTCATCTTGGCAAACACATACAGGCCCATGTAGACTGTAAAATGTGGCTCCTGGTCCTTCGAATGCCTGTGGACATCATTCCTTCCTTGTATTTGCCGAACCTGTTGTACTGTAGAAGTTGTGATGTAGCAAAGTCTGATTTCGATGCTCCATGATGGAGTTGGGACTTGATGTCTGCACCATGTTTGACCATGCATACAAACTGAAGCAGTGATGGTGGCACAGCCTGTTCTAAGTCTTTGTCGTGAAAATAGCTGCTGAAATTCGACTTCTGACAGAGCATGTCTTGTCTTATCATCCCAGCGGCTTTTGCTAGATGGATGGTTTCACCATAATGGGATGCTTCTGATAGGATTGAACCTACATCAGTTTCAACAGCTAACAGAATTTCTCCTCCTTGGCGATTAGCTTGGAGCTGTGAAATGTGCAAAAGCAGCTGATCCTTGAGTCGAGTAGGATGAACATCAGGCGAGTCAACACCAAGCTTGAAAATTGGTGGCCTCTCACTGGCATTTTTCATCTCGCAAATGTAGGTGACTAGTTCTGAGAAAGCAATTGGATATGCATCCTTCCAGTGTTCCTGTGCTTTTTCTTGCTTCCGCACCTTTAGGTATGCCCGTTCTCAGTTATAGAATGCCACCAAACAGCCAGGGTGATATTTCACTTCTTGGGCTATGACATCTCCTGCACTTAGTTTGGTGAGAAGTTCTGTATCACTGAGTGTTTTGGCACATTTATTTATTCTTCTATTCACTTGCATTGTCATTGCTTCTCTAAGCTCCCCTCCTTTAGTTTTGCAGAGGAAGCATTCTTTTGTCTTAGTTTCTTGGAGCTTTAGTGGAATATAACTTCTACCGCCCTCATCACTAGCACCTCTTTTTACAGCAAGGTGTAACTTTATGTTGTTGAACAGAAGTCTGTAACTCTCCTGATATTGTGCCTTGTTTTTTCTCAACATTTCCTCTATCCCAGAACCTTCATCAAGTCTTGCAGGGTCTAACTTGATTGGTAGCACATTGAGTGAGTGAAACAAAGGAATATTCTTTGCCAGGTTTGTATATCCATCATCCCCTCTTCTGGCAGGATTGGCCTGGGGAGATTTTAGATCTTCTTTCTTAACCTCCTGACATGGTAACAGTTGGTCCAATCTGTTTTCCATGATCGACTTGTAGAGTTCCCATCCATGATTACGATGATGTTCAGGGTCGAGGGTTTATCCTTTTACCACCCTGTACATTTAATAGTATAGTAGGCCTCTTATGTCCTGTAATATACAATAGGCACTTTCCTGTATGGGATACAACGATTGGACTACACCTAGTCCAATCGTTCATCCAGTGTCATAAGTCCTGTGCGATCTGTACACCATCCAGATAACTAAAACCCTGTTATCCTTGGTTCGGTTCTCCTACACTGGCACATCCTGTTCCTTCAGGTGCAGCTGCCTAACTGATTTGGGGTTGATAAGGCAGCATTTGGGATACAAGTAGGTTGTTGCAGTATGATGCCAACATAAATTTCCTACTTAGCTGACACTGAACCCTATGCAGAGTTTCACAGCAGTGATGTCACCAATGTGCCTTGGTAGTGCCCAACAATCACTCCTTTAACACACTGCCTTAACCATGTTATAAACTAGAAAATATACATCAGCAGGCTTAAAAACATAGGAATCCACACTTAGATCATGCAATTCGGACAACTACAAATATATTCTAAGCAAAACATCAACTTCGGGTGGTTATTTTGGCGGTCATCTTGTAAAATGGCCACCATTTTGGATTTTCAATTGGCCAATCGAGCAGATTTGATTAGTATCCCTTGGAGAACAATTGTGCCAAATTTGGTGCTTGTATCATCATTTGCACGATTCCTCTAAAAAATTACTCTTATCTGCCCCACTAGCAAGAACGAATACATAGAGGTGTCCTCCATTCTATTTATACCAGTAGGATAGGATTGGAGGTTGCCATATTTTTTTTTACAATGTTTGGTTTACAATTTACAATGGGGTGGTTACTTGTTTACATAATACTTAGTAATTTCCAAAATATGTTATAACATGACGAAACTACATTACACTACTGGTCCTACATTCTATTTCTACATCTTAATTCCTGATAAAATGTTTGATTTTTTGTATGTGGTGTTCGTGTGTGACTCCATTTGGTTGTGGTGACCTTGACCTTCTCTCTTGGTATTCAAACTTAGTTTGCTTGTGGCTATAATAACTTGCATCTGTATTTTAAAATTGCGTCTGCATTTTATTTTAGTATTGTTTATCAAGTCTTGTAATGACGTTTCTTGTCGTGATTGTCGGGCGAAGTAATCTTCGCCTGCAAATTATAGATGTTCTGCCAATGTAGTTTTCTCTGGAAGGGCTGCATTCTTCCTCGGGGCAAGTGAATTCATAAACCACATTGGTAGTCACCTCCTTAGGTGTGGTTGCGCAAGTACTGTTTTTCATTACTAGTGATGCAGGCAGGTTGGGTTTGCATGAACATTAGAACGAATCACTCTAAAATATGTTACCATATTGAGTCTCAGTAAAACTTCTAGGATTAAGCTATAGCCCAAGATCAATCTCCATATTGTCTGCTACCTACAATAGCCGACTGACTACTAGGTGATCAAGTCACTGTTAATGTCAACAGAGACTTGCGAGGATTAATGGCTCATATCAAATTTTGTCTAGGATATTTTGGGTTTAGCCTCCATTTGATACACTTATGGTCCTTGTTGATTTGAAAATTATGATACTCGAATACTTGGAGAAATGGATTGGTAACCATTTCGCCTGACCATTGTTGAATTCAAAAGGGTATGGTGAAAATTTGCTATCCTCAACATACTACTCAAGATCATAATTATATTTTTGACTCAAATATAAGTTTTCTGTCTTCTTAAGAGTTGCATCACATTTTGGTGACGGTATTTCTTCACCTTGAGCATGTTTTTTTTTTTTATTTCCTTTGATCTGAGTTAAGAACGATGTCTAAAATTCACAAAGAATTTCATTATCATTCAGTGACCTTATGAGGGAGTTTATTTACTAAAATATATGTAAAATATAGCAAAGAAAAGAATTATGTACACACACAAAGCAAACAGCATATAGAACTGACATGACCACCATGCTTTTTTCAGCTTTAGAAATGTAAGGAAAAGTCCACTGCTCATAATCAGTCATCAGGCTAAAGATCAATACATCAATAAAAATATAACAAAAGATGCATGACATTAGACTATATAAAAAAAGACCATGATTGATATAGATGTTATTTTCAGAACCACTTCAAACGTCTAGAAGATACACTAACCACGATGAAAGCAAAGAATCGGAGAGAAGCGTCGCTATACATCGATAAGCAGATAATATAAAAAGAGGATAATAAAGCAATGACCTTTTTACAATGGCAGGCAAGGATGCGTAAATTGTCTCTGAGAAACTTTCTAAGAATTTGAAGGTGGAACCATCATACATTTTAAGGGAATATGTAACAAGAACATGACTAAATAAACTTATTCTAATTTACACTTTGGGAGCGTATGAAATCATGGTGACAGAAAAATGACTAAATAAACACGAAAGGCTAGACCGGAGGGAGCAGGTGTGGGGGATCCTTAACATGATTTTGGTCCAGATTGATATCAAAGGCAAATCATGTTTCTCTTTGGGTATTACTCCTTCACTGGTTATACTCAACGCCCAATCATTTCTTGTATGCCTTTCCTTCGGTTTTCTCCAGAACTGGGTTAGAAGAAGGAATTATGGTATCCCACTAGACTTTCTTTCAAAAACAAACTCACCAGAGTCTCCAGGATATCTTGTAGTCTGCAGGAATATCTATATATGGAAAGAGATTTCACTTCTATATATATAAAGGTAATGCCATGGAGGAAAATGAAAAACGAGAACTGCCTGAGATCTTTTGGTCTTAATGACCCCTTACTAAAGGCAAGACTGATCAGAACAATGAGAACCACAGTAAAGGTAAGCATACATAAGCGGACATTGCAGGATTAACAAAAGGTCCAGGTCACTAAGAGAAACCAAAAAACTCCCTCGGGCTAGATTAAAGATTTAAAAGCAGCCACCCACACTTGGTCACAGGTAAGTTAGTCAGAAAACAATACATTTTGTTTTAAGATCAAAGAGGCATATACAAACACAGTATAGAATGAGCGAAATCCTGAAGGCTAGATTAAGGATTTAAAAGTGCCCAAACACACTGGTTAATTTGAATAACAATACACTTCATATTGGTAACTACATGAATTTACACAAGTGTTCAGACAATGAGTGAGATATAAATAAAGTGAGCATGAGAAAAAAATCAATAAATAAAAACATGTGGCACTAAAACTAACTAGTAGTTAACTCATTTATTTTAAGGTCCTTCATTAACATTTTACATATATATGGGTCCAAATGGTACAATCGCAGACTAATATTTAGGTTTTTTATTAGTGACTTGTATAATTGCAGATTCCAGTAAATTTCTTGAAACATAATCATTACACCTAGCAATTACAGAGCTATCGCCCCAATTTATACAGTGAGGGTTTTCGCTGTTCTAGCTGTATACATAAACTGCTTTATTCGCACATTTAAATCTTTGCTTGATTGGCCAATATAAAAAGACGGGCAATCCCTACAGGGAATTTTGTAAATGATGTTATTTGTTACCAGACTATCCTTAATTAGCATACCTTTAATGGTATTGTTATAAGAGAACACAACATTAACATTAAATTATTTAAATATTGATTTTATGGTTTCAAATTCACAAAAGTAAGGCAAGCTAAATACATTTTTTGGGGTTTCTTTTTCATTATTAACAACACTATAAAACCTTTAGGGAGCTTTTTGATACCATAAATCAATTATATGAGGTGGTTAGCGGAGATCATTTCCTATCTTTTTTTCATACATTCTATTTCTTGGTCAAGATATTGTGGACTCACAATCTGCAAAGCATGTAAACACATGGAAGAAAAATTTGAAATTTTAATATTAAGATGGTGGCCTGCATAGATATAGAGGGTGAAGAGATCGAACAGACAAGTGAAGATTGCGTGCACGTAAGGAGCCATTATTAAGCGATGACTTTCAGAAATGGTATCGGTATCCAATGCTGGCCATCAACTGTGTCAATTACAGGAACAAGTTCACTAAAGAACAGGGGATCACATTTCACAAGTAAGAGATCTATTTTCATTCACGAAAATCTTTATGACTGTGGTGAAATAACCTCATGTAAACAGGTGTTAGAACAGTCAACTTGCAGTCAACTAGACTCCTGCTTTTATATCTTAAAATACAAAATGACTATTGTAATAAGCTTGTTATTAAAGTCACTGGCATGTAGGGTTGCCATCAGTCCATATAATCATGGCTATGCCTGACAATTTTTCTTGCTACTTGTACAACAATGTACATAAGCTAGTATCATGAGACCTAGATTCAGGCCTACTGCAGTTTTAAGTGTTAATGAAATGTTATGGTAGTGTTATTTACATGTTATCAACCTAAGTTCTCAAACCTGGTATGGAGAGAACTCTTATTTTTCAATTTTACCATTATTATTTTTAACTAAAAGGAAACTTCAAATTAACACTACATAATACGTTGCAAAGTAAACTTTCCAAACTGGCTAGTCTACCAGGGTTGATCAACAAATAACCAAGAGGAGCTTATCCTAGCCTAACCTTAGCTAAGCAAAGGTAGCCATACTTGGCATAAACTTTAGGAATGCTGATTTTTTTATTTTTCCCTCTTCACAGACTATGAAATACAGGTCAAGTTTTGGCTAATTATGTAAGTCTGAAGTTTTTCTTACAGACTAGCCTAACTTAGGTAGTAAATATGTTAAATTACAGGTTAGTAAGATTGTGACATGTTACACATCTTTATGTATAACTGAATCACGAAAGTTAGGAAAGTGATAAATCCATAAATAAAGTTATATGCCACGAAGGAAAAATAAACGAAGGAGGATCTGCGAGACCTTTCGACGTTAAACGTCCTTTACTGAGCAGAAACTGACATAAATGGGGCAAAGGACAATACAAGAAGATTCGTATAACTGATAGATAGGGATTGTAAAGAGATTAGTACTTAGAATCCGACACACCTGGAAGATGAGAAACCTTCCCAAACAAGCATAAACAATAGGTGCAATTAAAGGTTTAAGACAATCATCTCAGATACAAGGACAAGACAATTAAAGGACGTTTAACGTCGAAAGGTCTCGCAGATCCTCCTTCATTTATTTTTCCTTCATGGCATATATCTTTACACATCTTTATATGTAACTCGGAATAATAATTGCACTGGAAGCTGTACAAATAGCTTCTATCTCATGGTTCATATGCTTTGCATTTCCCGGGAAATCCCAGAATTATTTTCTAGATTTCCCGAAATTCCGGGGTCCAAAATCGGGCTCAGACTGCAAACCCCAATAGTGACCTTGCCTAAGATGAGCTTGTTTCACTTCTCATCCCAACCAACAGTACAGACTAGTGAATATTAGCTGGCTGGTATCAGGCTATTGAACCTAGGCAGTTATTATTAATATTTTATGTCTATGGCTGAAGCTTATGAGGGATGAAAGCGTTGGAGAAGACAATCATTTTACCATATTATATCAGTTCGACCCATGAATAAAAAACGATAATTAGTTCTGCCTTTAGAATAAAGCAGGACTGGAAATTTATGGAGGAAAGGAAGGCACATAACGTCGACAAATTGGTCAACTACATTGCTCAAGTGTATACATACTACAGCAGACAGAAGTAAAATTTTTATTTCTACATGGAGTACACGTTATCCTTGGTAAATCCTGCAAACATAATTTACCAATCATTAAAGACTACTGGGAAAATAACCATAATGTAGTTGCCATATAAGCAAAATTTTATGGCTTAATTGTAGAAGAAATATACCAGCAAATTAAATATTTGTATTTCTTGATACAGTACATATTGTATTTAGTAAATGGTGCATAAATCATTTGACAGTTCCGACGGACATTCGAGAAAACACGTTTTAAAGAGTACAGGGTTTCCCATAAGATTGTATGGGTTTGTGCCATTGTTTACATAAGAGAGATCGCATAGTAACGGCGCTAAGCAGTGCACGCCACAGGGCACAGACTGCTTTCGTTGTTATACGATGTCTAATCTCTCCTCTCTGCATCTATGGTGGCCAGAATAAAAATGTACATATATTAGAATATTTGTGGGTTTCCTATAAATCACTTATAAAAAAACCTAAATCTTAGTCTTGGATTGTATCATTTGGACCCATATATTTGTAAAATGTTTATGAAGGTCCTTAAAATAAGCTAATTAACTATTTATCAATATCAGTCCCACATGATTTTATTGAATAATTTTTTTCTCATGCTCGCTATAATTATATCGTATATTCGTTTTTCACTCATTGTCTGAACACTTATAAATTCAGGTTGTTACTAATACAAAGTGTATTATTTTTCTTAATAACATAATCTAGCTTTCGAGATTTTGCTAATCTGTACTGCCCATTTATATAGGCCTCTTTGTTCCTAAATGCATTGTTTTCTGACTAAATTACCTAGGGCAACATGTGTGTGGCTGCTTTTAAATCTTTAATTTAGTCCACGGGCATTTTCTTGTTTCTTTAAAGTGACCTGGACATCTTGTTAATCCTGTAATGTCCGTTTATATATGCTTACCTGACCTGTGTTTCTCACTATTCTGATCAGTCTTGCCTTTAGTAAAGGGTCGTTAAGACCGAAAGATCTCGGTAGTTCTCGTTTTTCATCTTCCTCCGTGGCATTACCTTTACTTATATCATACATAGCATCACGTTTTGTATATTTAGTGATCAAGGTATTCATTTTTATATATATATATATATATATATATATATATATATATATATATATATATATATATATATATATATCAGAACAAATGGAAAGTTATGAAGTTTTCTGATATAGCCTATCTCCAAGTACATTATCTTAAGTTTATATTAAGCTATTTTTCATTTTACATTTCTTGTATTTTCAGACTGAGTAACAGATTTAGATACAGCCGTGGCTAATGACTCAGAGGAAATCAGATGACGAAGTTGAAAAACGTCCAGCCATGTGGGGCAAGAGAACAGATGAAAATGACAAAATAGTAAAGGAAAAGTGTTGGGAGGAACTACTTGAAATTATCTACTATTCTGATAAAACAAAGGAAAAAATCGTAGTTAAGTTATCTGCACTTTTTATTGGATTTCTTGTACAGTCAGCCCACGAAGAATTGGCGTAGTTTCTTAATTCATTGTTCGTTTTGGAAATATTGCCATATGCAAGTGCCAGATTATTTACTTAACATTAAATAATATTTCCTTTCAAAGGTGCTATACTTGAAATAAATTACTTTAGAACTGAGTAGACTTTTTCAACGTATCAAAGATAATTATTTTGCAAAGTGAGGAAAATATATACCGATGGGTCCATGAATTCTAATTTTATTCTCAACTCTAGCTTCTTGGCAGCATAAAGATTTTGAAGCTGGCTTTGCTGCCGCTCGTCTTGACCCAACATATCGTACTGACCTGGGGTGTTGTCATTTCGTCTCCTACAGCCGATGAATAATACATTAAGACGTCAACATAATTTGTATGACACATTTAGTGGGCCTAAATTTGACTTCTGATTTTCACACATGGTTAGCCTAGGCCTATTTTCAACAGTATACTCTCTCGGATACGTAATGTGAATGACTATTTAAATTGACAATATCTATATTTACCTGCTTTATGTATTATTCCCATTATTCTTTTTTTTTCTTTAGCCATGTTCTCCTTTTTTTCTTACCCTTTTCATAATCGCTTAACAGACTTAGCTATTCAAAGTCAAAACGCAATTATAACAAAATCAAACGAATATAATTCAGTCTTTTATTTTGTATCGAATGCCTTGCATATTATTCTGTTTCATCTGGGCACGTTGGAAAGCTGTGGGAGTCAAAACTGGCGAATACATTAAGAAAGGCTTACTTTCATAAAAGCTTTCTTTGGTTGATGTTTCTGTAGCTATTCACTTCTTCTAAATAGAAATTAATTAAAATTAGTTTCACATGTATGGCTAGACCTACTACCATATTATAAGTGTCTGAAAAGATAAGTAATATGGAAGGTGACGTTCTTGTTTAAGTCTATTTCAGATTTTTTTTCTTCAGTAAAAACCTACTGCTTTAATCAGGGGTTGCTCTTTGACAGTTACAATAATCATACAGGGTGTAACACGAGTGTATGCAAATATTTTGGGGAATGAAAGATAAAGTATCTTTGAACAGAAAATATTTTATAAAGATGCATTTTAAGGCTTCCGTTGTAGGTGACGGGAATTTTAAAATAACCGTTATCATTAGTCATGCTTTCATGCGATGGAGTTCCTAGCGAGAAGTCGGATCGAGTCGCCTGAGATGTGGAGGGGAGCAGAGGTGCCATATAGGAGTGATGGAGGGGTTAGACCGATGTTAATAAAGTATCTCCCAATAAAATGTATTCTTTAGGTTTTGAAGAGAAAATGCATGCATCATTGAACTCGTTTCCCTCCAAGTCCATGGTATTTACTGGACACCGATAAAAAACAAAACAAAATGAGTAAACCTAGTAACTGAATCTCTCATCCATCAAAGGTAAGTTTGCTTATTCATTAGACTTATTCATTAAGCACCTATCAAAGATTTCAAGTGTATTTTAAAAAATCTCTTCCTCTCCATCTAAACTATTCATCAGAGTCAGACACCAGTCATAGGCGTACCTAGTCATGATTCACAAATGAATGTTGCTCAGCAACATTTACACTACTGTATTGCCTTGGTCACTTGTGGTGCTTCGAGGATTCCACCTCTAGGCCTATATTCTAACTTTGCCGTTCTCTAAACAATTTGATTCATCCATGTATGATTCGCTCCGGTATATTAAGCTTTCTTGATATCTCTCTAACAGCAACGTGCAATGGATGCAGCACAATAATTGTCTCTCGTGCAGCGAGGGATGTTTCTTAGACCGATAAATGACACATTGACATTAGATTCCCACACACATAGCGACATCAAAAGCAATAGAGTGAGGTTGCATGGTTCACACTGTTAGGTTATAATTTCTTTTTTATTTAATAGCATTTTGTGAGTTTCTAATGTTTTCTGCAAAATTTAACAAATGAAAACGTTCAACTACCTTCAATTTAATATTGAAATGATAATGTAAGGACTATGTTTATGCAATACTACTAGTGATAGGTGCCTATTTGGTAATGTATATCAGTGGTTGTGATATGACGTTTTTTATCACTTTTTGTTCACATCAATTTTACACAATAACATAACGTGAAGTTCTAAAGATATTAATGACCGTTTTTAACGTCATTACATAAGATTTCTTCCATCTTTGAAAAGAAAAATAAATTAATAAGGCATGAATCGTGCATCAGGCAGGTGAGCAAAAAATTATGAAACTCCGCCACCACTAGTTTGAGCGTGTGTACCTACTGAGATAATGATAATAATCACTTACCTTTTGGTCTAATGGGTTATGGATCTACAACGTAAATGGCATGAACATTCTGAGGTCTTTAACTACTATAGAAAACAAGTAAAAATTGAGCAGAATTTTCTTTGGTACAATCGAATATTCTGTACAGAGTATGATGTCGTAGGAAACTCTTAAGGCCCTGCCCCATGAAACTCTCATCTGCGGCCCATGAAACTTTCAGTTACAGCCCGGTGGTAGCTAACTTGAACCTTAAATAAAATAAAAACTACTGTGGCCAGAGGGCTGCAATTTATTTGATGAATGGATGGTGGATGATCAACATGCCAATTTGCAGTCCTCTAGCCTCTGTCATTTTTAAAATATGAGGGCAAAAGGACAGATAAAAAGCCATCTTAATACTCAATAATTTTTTTTTTACAGAAAACTAATAATGCTCGAATAAATACGCTAGGTCTTGTTTTAAGGAACTTCTGGAAACGCCTGCAGAGTCTGGCCTCTAAAATTAGTTCACGCTGCTTGTTTTGAATACCATCAGTATCCGTATTAATCGAGGACTAATGATGTCACTGACCTTAATACCATAAAGCTTTCATTAATGGCATTGTTGCTTATGCTTTTGCTAATTTAATGCAGCACATTACTAAAAAAAACTGCATTATTTATATATCTTGCTAGTATTGTTAATTGTTGGACTTTAATTTTTACCGATTATTATTTCAGTCAGTGATTTCTTGATGGAAAGAGTACTTCTTTTCTCTTCTCTTGTCTAATAGTTATTGTTCTATTGTAACCTGCATTCACTATACCTTCTTGTTCCTTACTGTTTGTACGTATATACGGATATATATACACACACACACATATATTATATATATACATATATATGTTATATATATATAAGTATAAATATAGTATATATTATATATTTACATATATCGAGCTACAAAAGTCCTTTAATATCTAATTCGCTCTACCTCGGAATTAATATATTTCATATATGCTTAACAGAAGGGGAATTTTTTCTCGATAATAGACTTGCCTGGACCCGGGCGCGAGCCCAGGGAGCCTTTCAAATTAAGGAACGTATAAAAAAAATATATAATTTCGAGGTAGAGCGAATTAGATATGAAAGGACATTGTACCGTAACTATATATATTATATATATATATATATATATATATTTATATATATTTATATATTTATAGATATATATATATTAGTATATTATTATATATATATATAATCATAGATATATATAGATTTATATATATACACACACACACACACACACACATATATATATATATATATATATATATTATATATATATATATATATATATATATATATATATATATATATATATATATATATATATATATATATATATATATATATATATATATATATATATATATATATAAAATATATATACAATAGCATGACTCATTATATGAATATAAGACAATCAATTTGCTCGAGATAAATTGTGTTAAATACTAAACTACTTGAAATTAAAACCCACCTCACCATAAATCCACTTGAAGACACAATCTACAAGAAAGTCCATTAAAAGCGAAGGACAACATTGTTATTTCATTAGAACTAAATACCACTTTGATATGCACAGTATATTTCATACGTTTATGGGAATAATTTTTAAAAACGTAATTTCTCCAAATGATTGGTTGTTACCAAGTCATCTGATATTTACGAAACTCGCTAGATGAAGTCCCACAAAAACAGATATCAGCGGATGAGACGCCCTTGGCACAGAAAATGAGGTTAAGACTTTTCATAATAAACGAGATTTTATGAGGTCCCCCCTACCCCTATTAAGACTCCCCAGTCTCCCCGCATACTTGCCGGCAAAAGTACTTACTACAACGCTTATTATTCACCATTTCATAACCTCTCTTTCTGCATTCGTCACACGGCATCAAAAATATATATAACTTTTATCTTAGGCTATAAAGGCTACATCAACAGTATAATTAGCTTACTGATCTAAATGGTAGTTCAGCTGTCGTCATCAATCCCTTGCAGGAGTTAACACTCAGCGGCCATCACCGGATTAGAGGGTTAAGGCTAGCTAGCCTGGGTCTCGGTCAAAATAATGATGATGACCTCAACATCTCAAAGGAACTGAGGTAATCTGTGACACATGTTGGTATTCTTTCATTGGGGGAGGGAGGGGGGGGGAGGGGAAGGCTTTCATTCAGGATGGGAGCCTAAGGCATTCTTTCTTCTGCGGGTGGCGGCGGGGGGTGGGGGGTGGTTGAGTGGGGAGTTCCCAGACTCATTCACACAAAGAAACACCCAAGAAAAAAAATGTCCAGTTGACATTTAGGCTGCCTCTTTTACTCGAGGGAGGAGTAACAGCAACAAGAAAATTTGTCTGTGGACTCCAGAGTAACTTTCTGTCAAGGCCTAGTTACAACAAACGGGGTAAGTGCACTTAAACGTCAACATTTACGGAAATTGAAGTATAAAATGCAACAATATGAGAAAGTAACTGACAACGTTTGGGCATATAATGTTTGCTGTAGATTTATTTCTTATTAATATATATATACTATAAATATATTTATATATATATATATATATATATATATATATATATATTATATATAATATATATATATATATATATACCACACCATCAACATCATCATCGTCATCATCAGCCATCTCTAGTCTACTGCAGGACAAAGGCCTCAGACATGTCCTTCCACTCCCTTCTGTTTATGGTCTTTCTATACCATTCTATACCCGCAAATTTTCTTAACTCGTCAATCCACTGTCTTCTTTTCCTTCCCCTGCTTCGTTTACAATCCCTAGGCGACCATTCTGTTATTCTTTCGTCCATCTATCATCTGACATTCTCATTATATGTCCTGCCCACGCCCATTTCTTTTTCTTACTTATTGTTATTATATCCTCTACTTTAGTTTGCTCTCGTATCCATGCTGCTCTTTTTTCTGTCTCTTCGTATTATTCCCATCATTGATAATCTGATTGAATGTTTTTCTTTTTAGAGAAAGTGGCATTTTACTTTTCATAATCTCATTTTGTTTTCCAAGAGCTCTCTATCCCATGCTTTTATCCTTCTTTTAATTTCGGTCTCATGCCCTGGGGAAACACTGTCTGCCCTAAATACGTATATTCATTGACAATCTCTAGAGGTTCGTCCATAACCCTTATTTGTTGTCTCTGCATTTCCATTGAACATTATCTTAGTTTTACTCATATTCCTTTTCGGTCCTTCATTTCTGCTTTTTCTGTTCATGTCTTCTATCATCCTTTCTCATTCCTCTCCTGATTCACTGAGTAAAACTATGTCATATTCAAATCTTAAGTTGTTAAGGTATACCCCTTTAATGTACATTCCTACCTCTTCCCAATCTAAATTCTTAAAAACTTATAGGCATGCTGTGAATAATTTAGGAGAGATGGGGTCTCCCTGTCTAACTCCTTCCTCAATCGGAAATTTCTCATTGTCTTTATGTAGTGTTAGGATTGCTGTACTTCCTATATAGATATCA
>NC_061108.1:54285775-54300775 GCF_015104395.2 Macrobrachium nipponense | reverse complement strand
CCAACATCCGGTGATCAATTCCCTAACACTTCTCTCTCTCTCTCTCTCTCTCTCTCTCTCTCTCTCTCCGCACGCGCACAAACAAATGCTCTATTGAAATAACATATATCTATAGAATGCTGCGTAATATATATATAATATACATACTATGTATATGTATGTATTAAGCTGCAAATTTCCTTTAGTACCTAATTCGCTCTACCTCGGAATTAATACATTTTCATAAATGTTAGTCGAAGGGGAATTTTTTAGTTGACAAGAAACTCGTCGGCTCATGGGCTCGAACCACGGAACCAAGAATTCAGGACATACAGTGAAGCTCTTTACATGAGCCGACGAGTTTCTTATCAATTAAGTAATTCCCCTTCGGTTACCTTATGTAAAAATATATTAATGCGGTTGTAGAGCGAATTAGATATTAAAGGACGTTTGTAGATGAACGCGTATAGTATATGAATCACGATGATGCGGAAAAACTCATATACTGTGCGTGTATAATTTCAAAGATGGACCCCTTTTTTTACATTCTGAATTCAAGGATTCTAAGATATAAACAAGTACCATAAATGATCAGTGTTTACCTTACTTGAGACACCAAATCAAATATGTTATTATCCCCTGATGTCGGGAACAGTTCCGCGCGCTCGTACCTTAGTTTACGTCTAAGAACTATACACGTGAAACTGAAGCAAATGATTTGATGTATTTACGAGCTGAAATTAATCATATCTTCTTGTAATTTGGAGGGAGGGACCACTGAATATGTCATAATCATATGAAAGTTAAAAGGGATAGTATGCTTTCATGACAAGGATATTATCCATATATTTTCAACATTATTAAGCCGTTTCCCTGTCAGGTGACTGGGTCTTGAGATATGAAATAACGCAACAGTCTCTGTCATTTTCATAACTCGACTGCCAAATCATGCATGAATCCTCTGCTGAAAACTTCCATACTAACAGCGTCATGCCCTTACATAGAAGAAGGCTCTTCAGTACTTTGTCAAGCCACCCTGACAATGCTGAGCGAATTTTGCTCTATTGCTCTATGCTGCACGCACTCTCGCACTTCTTCAATATTGATGCTCTTCCTTTACAGCACTTTCTCTATAAAGCTCATTTTCGAATTTCACTCTCTTTTCCAATGATTTAACTATCTTAAAATGTTCTGATTCATACCTTCACTTAATCTTACCTCGCCGCTTCCTTACGAATTTACATTATTTTCCTTTCAGTTCTTCTCACATTACATATACTATGGAAGCAATTAATCTGAACAGGTTCAAAAGTTTTTTTTTCTTCTTTTTTTAGCATTCAACAACCACACTTAACTTCCATAAAATGAGTATTTGTTTCGTACTTTTCCACATCTACTTTCGTAGACACTGAAAGTCTTCCAATTTTGTTTCACAAAAACTTGCTACCTTCCCGGCTTCAACTATTCTGTGACTCCTCTTTTTCATACAGCCAGCGTCAGCAATATATACTCCTAAATACTTATATAAATTAGTTGCTTCTATTCGTTACCGTCCATATTAACTATTGTTTCATTTTCTCCTTTCCATTTAACTTCAGACTTGCTCTCTCTTAAATCTAATCTAAACTGTTTGCTCTTTCAAACAGTTTCAAAACTTCTCACTGGTTTTTGCAGTTTATTTTCCCTGGCCCAAATTTAAATTTTATCCATTACAAATTGCAACCCTTCTACACTATTTTCAAGGTATATATCTTTAACTGTTACACAAATTTGCACCCAAATATTTTTTTCCTTTCTCCGACTCTTTACATTGCTCCATCTAAAAAAAATTAAACGGGCATGTACCCATAACAAAACCTTACATTCATCTTACCTTTATTTTGATCCAATTACGAGCTTCTAGCCTATATATCATGGTTATCATGGCCAACATACAATTTTCATTTTCAAACCATACATCGAATTTCTTCAGAGAAACACTTGATCAGCATGCACAATCTTTCTTGTCTACATAGACACAGTTCTTGCCCTTTCAATCCCTTAACTTTCTGTCTTAGTTTCTCAGTGCAAATTCTAACAACAAAACTTCCCTAATTCCTAGTCACCTTTATCTCTTTTCAGCTTTGGATATATAAGTCTCATATCTCAATTATGATCTTTTGAGCTCCTGGGATCTCTGCATTCTTCAACCACTTAACAGCCCTCCTTTAATCAGCAGTCACTTTCAAAAGTATTCTCAAACTTCACCAGATCTTTTCCAACCTTACGCATTCAACTTTCTTTCTTTTATGTACAACATGTAACAGAATTTGAAATCTTAACCCAAGCCAGGATTCACTTCCTCATAAGCATCTTATATTCGGTGATTGTTTTGCTCATTAGTCTATTTTTCTCACTATTTTTCTACTCATCCTCTCTATTCTTATTATGTACCTTCTTTTCCTTATCCACTTTGGCGTATGCAAGTCATGCAATTGCACCCAAAAATTCTTTTTTATCCTCATCCCACTGCTTACTTTTATCTTTATCATATTTTCCTGTCTTCCTATGCCCAAGAAATATTCCCTAATACTTCTCTAAGTACATCATGGAATTTTACAACCTCCCACTTTATTCCTTCATTTTGAGTCTTTAAGGATAGGTTTCGCTATTTTGGTGCCCCTTTAAAGGTTTGTGGGGTCGAGCTCGAACTGAGCCCCCAGAAAAATTTGTGAAAATTCAAAAACTGTAGCTATGCTCTGCATTTTAATTTTTTTCGTACCGAAATGAAATAGGAAACGGCTAATTTTTTATAGAATAAACTCATATTATCCTAGAACGGAATTATGTAAAAAGATCTGCACTAAGATGTAATTTACTGTCATATCAGAAATGTTATTCTCTGTCTGTCTGTCTGTCTGTCTCTTTCTACAGTGTATCATGATTTATTGACATAAGCTCATGTAATATGTCACCAGAAAAGGCAGAAACCCACTACTTCCCACCACTTCTCTCCCCCTCTTTTGTCGTGATCATTTCAATGTCATCACTCTCGCGTCCAACTCTTTGTTACACAAACTTGAGGATTTTGCCAAAGAGGTGTCAGCTACCTCTAAATTACCATCAAAATCACTTTATAATTCCATTAGAAGTAAGTTGATGACATCCATGCCCAGAGAATACTGCCTGCTGACCATTGTTGATGAAAAATGCAAAAAAGAAAATAAATAAAAAATGCAAAAACTGAGAAATTGGCATTCAAAAGAAATTGTACTAAATGGCAATATAAGGCATCTCAGCCTCAACCAATGGCATGCATAATGTACACACACCACCTACCTACAGTTTCCAACAATATAAAACTATCCCAGTGTCAACAGCATTAGACAGGAAATCACTACTTGATAACTTTGCCTTTGTATCCCACACATGTTCAAAACAAACTATTACTCAGAAAAGGGGAAAGGACAAAGGCAAGGCAAACGCAAGTTTTGACATGATTGTAGTATGTATTCTGCTATCCTCTTGCAGGTCAATCACACCCAGATTTGAGATGGACAGTGATTTATGGGAAAAAACATGTTTTTTTAAACACTCCTCGGGTCGTGCTCGACCCAGCAAACCTATCCAGGGTTAAAATCTAAGTCCATATTTCATTAGCCTCCATACACCAGGAAAAGTGAGTTCCATGATCATATTAGTATGACATATATAAGTTTATTGTTATTGCTTTTTATTCAATTGTAGGCCGCCTTTGTGCCTTTTTACATTTATTGTAGATTGTAGATTCCATGGATACTCTGGCTTCTTTAAAGTCTCAGGATTCTTGTAGTAATTCTTTTCAGTCTCAGGAAGCTTAGAAAGACACAACACAACCTTTCTTATTCAATTCACACAAAATAAATATATACATTATACAATTGTTAAACATACAAGTTTAGTTCGTACTGAGGCTGGCACGGCTCTGTTATCGTCTGTTGGAGGCGAGTGTTGCAATATATGACGATTTGTCGATGTTTAAAGTCTTTCTTCCCACGGCGGATAAGGCACACGACTTCACCCTCTGGTTGCTGTTTTTCTTCTCTCTGGTTCTCTGCTTGTCTGTTTCTTCTATCGACATCTCTTCAAAGAAGTCTCCTCCTTCAGTAGTAGGTGGTCTTTTTCTGTTGTTGCCCTCTGGTGGGTGATTATTGATGACATCCAAAAAGGGTCGTACGACCCTTTTTGGGCGATAATTAATTTCAACACCTCCTTGTCACAGTAAGTGTCTAGTTTCTACTGCAGCTTCAATGGTTATTTCAGAGCATTATTGCAGAGCCGCTAAATACATTTTTAATATCCGCTAGCAAGGTAAGCACTTCTTGTTTGGGTTATAGTACGATAAACACATCCATTGCTTCACGCAACTCTCTCTCAACTCTCTCTCCTCTCTTCTTCTCTCTCTCTCTCTATCTTTGGCTTTATAATCCATCTGTCTAACCATCTATCTGTATAATATATAATATAGATATCCTATATATATATTAAGTATATAGATATATTATATATATGTACGTTATACACACATATCAACAGAATCCCATCTAATAAAAGGAGCCCATAAAAATGCCAAAATATAGAGAGAAAATACTTTACTTCAAAGACTGATGTCTCCCTCTTCAGGTAGATGAATGAGAAAAGTTACAGAAAAGGTGGTATTTCACCAAGAGATCCATCTATAGGTAAGCCAAATTAGGTCACTCCCACTGAGAATCTTCCATTAATCCTCTTAAGCGTTGGTTGACAAAAACTTTATCGATGACCTCTGTATCCCATGCACCCTTTGAGATGTTCATTACCTGTCTCTGTTTAATCAAGGCAGATTCCATCATTTGACTTTTGTACAGGCAGTTGCTGCTATAACTTATACATGTTAGGTCAGTTAGGTATGGACAACAGAACTCAGCTATTTCAACCATACAAATGAACATACAACATAAACAGTCAATTAGGTATGGACAACAGAACTCAGCTATTTTCAACCATATAAATAAACATAACCGCAGAATAAACTGGAATTTGTCATGTATAAAAATTAAATGTGACAAATTCCAGTTTATTTTGTGGTTATGTTCATTTATATGGTTGAAAATACAACATAAACGGTCAGTTAGGTATGGACAACAAAACTCAACTATTTTCAACCATATAAATGAACATAACCACAGAATAAACTGGAATTTGTCATGTATAAGTTATAGCAGCAACTGCTGGTACAAAAGTCAGATGATGGAATCGGCCTTGATTAAACAGAGACAGGTAATGAACATCTCAAAGGGTGCATGGGATACAGAGGTCATCGATAAAGTTTTTGTCAACCAACGCTTAAGAGGATTAATGGAAGATTCTCAGTGGGAGTGACCTAATTTGGCTTACCTATAGATGGATCTCTTGGTGAAATACCACCTTTTCTGTAACTTTTCTCATTCATCTACCTGAAGAGGGAGACATATATATATATGTGTGTGTGTGTGTGACTGTGTGTGTGTGTGCTCTCAACACAAATAAGCCATTTCAAGAGGTTTACCATTGGATCATTGGTTTAAGACAGGTCATGCTATTAACTGGGATATTTCCTCAATCATCTACAAGGTCAACGATCACCACAAAAGGAATCTGTTGGAGTTCATTTTCACTGAAGCTGCTCCAACAAGAAATTTTAATCTACCTCTCTCTTTTCCTTAAAGATCATGCTGCCCACATTAACAAAATGTAACCCTGCCCCCTCATTCTGATTTTGTATTTAAAGCTCTGTCTATTTCTCTTGTATTCATCGTGAACTTGAAAATGTACAATGAACTACGAAAGTACTTGTTCAAAGTCCCTTTTTTTTTTTGTTTTTTGGTCACCTTCTTACATAGATTTTCTGATATATATATATATATATATATATATATATATATATATATATATATATATATATATATATATGTATATATATATATATATATATATATATATGTATGTGTGTGTGTGTACATAAATTATATATTATATATATTTATATACATATATATATATATATATATATATATATATATATATATATATATATATATATATGTATATATATATATATATATATATATATATATATATATATATATATATATATATGTATATATATATATATATATATATATATATATATATATATATATATATATATAAAGGTTAATTCCATTTTTACCCTCCTTAATAGAGCACTAGTCTTCTCATCTAACTGGAATGCCTTTCACAATGAGATTCTATTTCTAGTTAATTTCTTTAAAGGTAACTGTTCCCCACTAGGTTAGTATATAGAAAATTAAATAAATTACTAAATAGACATTTCTCTAGAAAACTGACGTTCCAACTGTACCAAAAATGAGTTTCTATGCAACCTTTCCATATATTCATGACCTAACCTTTCAAAAGAGATTCACGCAAATTATTCATGACCATTTCCCAGCCATATCAGTCAAATTAATTCCCAAAAATCCTCTTAATATAGGCTCCTTGTTTAAGATAAAAGATCAGCTGTGTCCTTATATGTCTTCTGGTGTCATCTATAAATATACTTGCCCTAAATGTATTTCAGGGATTTACGTGGGATCCACCAGTCGGCTACTTAAGGTGCGCATCGATTCACATCGGGGAATCAGTTTCCGCACAGGGAGCAGAATCTCAAACCCAGAGCACTCCAATATCAGGAACCATGCAAAACAATGTAAAACCTACATTGACAACAAAGATTTCAGTGTAATCGGCCATACTACCAAACCACAAGAGTTAACAATCCTTGAGTCGTTGTTTATAAAAACAACTCGTACCATCATTAAACACCCATACTTCTGCGAGTCAATTGTATTTAGCATAAGTTCGTACTGTGGTGGTTTCCTTCCATTTAGTTCCTTGCTGTCTCACCTCTAGGTTGGTTGTGTTTTTTATTTTTATACGATTTCATTTTTACTCTAATGTATTTTAAATGAACTTTTAGACTATACTTTTAACTTTTTTATGTTTTTATCTTTTCTTATGTGCAGCCCGGAAGATGTAATTCTGTAAACAATTACGAAACGTCGGCAAAATAATAAAAAAGACAGCCTAGTGATGTGTGGTTTTCGTCCGTCTTCCTCTGATTATATATATATATATATATATATATATATATTATATATATATATATATATATATGTATATATGTATATATATATATATATTATATATATATATATATATATATATATATATATGTATGTTTTTTACATCCTGCTTCACCTAACCAGTATTTCAGATTTGACTTTTAGTCATCATATCTTGTTGTGCCAGTACTGGATCCATTGTTTAGCCGCTTCATTGGTGTTCAAGAGGTCTTGATCTGTGCAGGTGGGTCCCAGTTCACATTTACAAAGGATGTGTTGCACTGTTTGTACTGGATGGCAGTATTTGGTGGGTAGTGGTCCCATTCTCTCCACTTTTTTAGCCTATGTTGGGCTGACTGTTCAAGATCCAAACTATGGACAGTCATAAAGCTCTTCTTGGGGGTGTCCTATATAATTTTCTTGAGTATGCTTTTGTATCCCGGCATAGATGTCTTTGCGGATGTGTGGTGGCGCAATACTCGCCAATCTGTATAGTGCAGGAAGTGGTGTTGGTTTTAAGGTGCCAGTTATTATTTTACGTGAGTTGTTAAGTTCATGATCTATTTTGTAAGCATGGCTTGATCTTGCCCATGCTGCTGAGCAGCATTCAGCAGTAGAGTAGCATAGTGCAAGAGCTGTTGTTCTCAGTGTCTTCAGATCTGTACCCCAGTTAGAATTAGCAAGTTTGCCTAGTAGATGGGTTCTCATGGCAACTTTCACCCTGAGTTTCCTTACATGTTCTGCAAAAGACAGGGTTTGGTCTAGTGTGACTCCCAGGTATACAGGGAAGTCAGCATGCTCAAGTCTCCCATTATTCCAGAAGATGTTTAATTTTATTTCTTTGTGGTTATTTAGTTGGAATACACACACCTGCCTCTTTCCAGGATTGGCACTAAGTGAGTTATGTTTGTAGTACTCTGTGAGATGTTCAAGAGTCGCTGATAATCTCCTTTTGATAGTTTCAAATTTGCATACTTGTGCGGTGATACACAAGTCGTCTGCATATGTAAACCTTTGGATTTCATCAAACTTAGGTTGGTCATTTTCGAACTTGTTCCATGTGCTTGCAGCTCGTAGGTCATAGCTAGCTCTTCCCCTCTCTGTGCAGGCATGAATCTTGTATCGCCAGGCAGAGACTCAATAAGCATACCACCACTTAACCTTTTATTGTAACGATTGAAGTCAAATAAAGTAAATTTTGATGTTTTAACATAACTAATTTCAATCTTCATCTAGCATTACGCCAGAAAATTTAATGCTGCTTTGTTTCAATAATAAATTGGAATTTGTGTCTAGTTATAAACCTCGCTCCTTTCTCCAACAACATCAGCCCTGAAGTTGGAATCTCACATTCACATTGTTTTGCCTCACCACCTCACATCCCACTTAGCATCGTTCACCTGCTCGCTGAGCGAAAAATCTCATTTCACTTCACTTCACCCTAACATAGCCTCTTATTAATAAATACTTTGCTAACACCCTTTAAATCGTTACCACCATTTTTTCCACTTGTCACTAAGGGAGTTAGGTAACTTTACGTAAAGTAAAAGTAAATCTTGATGAATTACATTAAAAGAATTGTTTAACGTAAATGTTTCATTGTAAGTCACTAATATTCTAGAGCAAGCCTTTTACAAGTAACGTAAATAATCATTCAAGGCTAGTGCATTATATCGAGTAAAAAAACTTACTCAAAAGCAATTCTTTCATGAAACTTAGTGTAAAGAAATTATTTTATGCAATTTGCGTCACTACTTTAACTGAAACACAAGGAGTTCGTCATATATCATTTATTTTACGCTCTCTGAGAGAGAGAGAGAGAGAGAGAGAGAGAGAGAGAGAGAGAGAGAGAGAGAGAGAGAGAGGGAGAACCCATATCAAAAGCCAAGAGGACTACATTTATTAATATACTCATGGATCATTGACCTCCTTTTTCTATTGTGCATTTCATTTGCACATAGTCCGTGCTATTTACAAACACACCAATGTCCATTGCATTTTGTTCTCCAACTTCAGCCAAGGAGCGAGTGTTTTAATTTACCATTACTGGCCATGGTCTTTTTCATTCCTTATTACTAAAGACTTGCATGCTGCAAGCACCAGAATTGCACATAGAGTGCCACCGCAACCCCATTATTTCCATATTAGGAAGCCACTGCTAGGTCACGGACTAGCCACCATCAGTGCTCGTCAGGTCCTTCCATTTCATGGTGCCTCTAATCTGCAGCACTGTCATCGACTAGGCTGCTGGAGTACTCACTTTTCTTTCTCTCCTACACCATTACACTCTGCCTTGAGCAGAGTGCCATTTTCCCTTCAGTATCATTTAGCATAATGCCTCTGTGTCGTCCCATGGGACACACCAGCACTCTACTAGTGCCACCAAGGAGAAGGCCTCCATAAGAGCCACTGCACCTGTGTAAGTTGTACAGGGAGCCCACATATCTGCATATCTGTCATTCCGGAACTTCATTAGTGTTTCCATGCATAAGTATCATTACTTTTTCCGGATCACTCCAACAAGGACAAGGCCTCCATAAGTGTCACTGCACCTGTATAGGACATACAGGTTGCCCATTCATTGTATACCCACCATTTAAGAGCATCCATTTACCTGCGCATCCGCCATTCTGGATCACCCATTTATCATTGCTTCCACACATAAGGGTATTCAAGCCTTCCGGAGCACTCCATTCCACTGCATATCCGCCCAAAAGGAGTATTGTTCCTTCAGGAACGCCCATCAGTGTAACTTCTACATGGCACACTCCACCACCATACCACCTTAATAAGAACATGCCATCACCACAATTCAAGACTGTCCTCCACGAGCTATCCCGACAAACTGGTACTGGTACGATGTCGTTAGAGATGCGCCAAGCCCTCATGAACATGAGCAGGGATGCTGGTTATACTTACTGGAACGGAACTCACCCAGTAGGTGAAAGAGCAGCTGGATGATATACTTCAGCAAGAAAGGGAAGCAAGAGAAGAAGAGAGGAAGGCAAGAGAAGAAGAGAGGAAGCATGAGCTAACCCTCAAGGAGAAGGAGCTTGAGATGGAGAAGGCTTGAAGGAGAGTACCGAAGCTCTGGCCACTCAGCAAGCCTCCAGCCCCACACCTACTCTGCCTCACAATCCAATTACGAGCATTAACGCTCTGATTCTGAGATGGACGGAAGATGAGCCTGAGGCATGGCTGGACCACCACCGTGACCAAGAAGGCCGACCTGCTTGCCAAGCACCTGGAAGGCAAAGCTAAAACTGCTCTTCACTCGTTGGATCAGGGTCAGCGAGGGAACGTGGTGGAAGTTTGTCGGGTGATCACTAAGGCGTGCGAAATCAGCCCGGAGAGATGGAGACAGTGGTTCCAAAGTCAGGTCAAAGGAATTGCTTGGGCCTGGAGCAACTTCTCCTACCATAAGACCCTAGCTGACCAGCGCTAGCTCGACAGGGCACCACTTCGCCAGGCACGTCCACCTGATCAGTGCCACGACCTCCTTGGCCATGCTGCTGGAATCTATGTCTCACCTTGAGTGGGTGTGGACCACTTACATCACAGTGGCACCCCTGGATGGCTCTAGCCTACCAGTGACCCTGCCAGTTACGGTAGACACTGGCTCCGATCTGTGTCACATAGACCTTGACTAAGTGCCAGTGCCAGTGTCGACAAGCTCACCAGGTGGATGATAACTTGGATTGATGGCTAGTCCAAGTCTGTTCCCAGTTGTCTTGCAGGTCACCACTCCTTGGTGCACTCAACCTCACCACCTGGGCGTGGTGAGCAAAATTAGGCATGGAGTAGGATTCCTATTGGGACGGGACCTCCTCTGGGGAAGTCCTTCCCCCACACCTCTCCAGAGCCCAGTCATTTCCGACACAGAGGCCTCCTCAATTTCAACACCACCAGACCGGGACACTGCCACTGTGGCAGGCATGACCCCGTTAGCTCTACCTTTCGCTCATCCCAATGGCCAACAGAAGGGGCACTCATCATTGAACTCCAGGGCCCATGACTCTGGCCTCAAGTGAGTTCCCTCACCAAAGGTCTCTTGCCTCACCACAAAGGGAGCTCGACCCTTCACAGTTCTGATGCAAGACCTGTAATGTAATAGGGCACTCCACTAATTGGTCTGGGTGTCCTAGCAAGCTAAGAGCAGTGGACAATGTCATTTCACAAGGCTCAGCCTTCCACATGAAACAGACTCTCTGTCTCCCATCACCACGGGCATATTGAGAGGTTTAGCACCTATGAGACCTGTCTCAGGTATGCCTGGTATGTGATAACCTCAGTTATCACATACCACATTTTGAAATGATTGCACCATCTTTGATTGATTGTATAGAGTAAGTTAGGCTATTTGATTTAGTACCAGGGCATTAGGGTAGTGGCAAGTAGAATTTTCAAAGTAACCTTACCTAGGGATAGAGTTAGTCTGTCGTCAAAGACAACCATTAGTTGTCTGATTTAGACTAGACCATGTTACTTATTAAGTTAGTACTCTTAGCATCTCCACCTATAATTTTGGTAGGCTATTGTAGTTAGCTGTAAAGCTGCTCCAAAGCCTCAGTTAGAGAAGAGGACTGTCTAGTGGAGGTGAGATACTAATTAGCCAGGGCCTTCACGCCCGAAAGGGAGTGAATTCCTTCTTAACAGGGGGAGCTTTTACGTTTTTACATCCCCTCTCCCAGCCAGTATTTCAAATTTGACTTTTAGTAGGAGGCAGCCATTTTAACCCCCACACAACAGTAAAGACCAGCACAGTCATGGGGGATAGGAATTTCCGATCTTCCTTGTAGTTCTTGTGGGTAAAAGTCTGTTAAACACTAGAGACCTAACTTAAGGTAAAAAGGCAGTTCACAGGGGTTACATGGGCTGCTGGTTGGACCCTTAGGTAGTCTTAGCTTAAGATCTATTCTCCTACGACTTTGTGCTGGCTGTTTTGCACCTTTCAGACAATGTTGCGCAATGTGCAAGACCTGAGCTGACCCGCTCATGCCTTGGACTCTTCTCACTCTTTGACTAGTCCTTACGGACGTGACTGCCGCTGCATCGATAGCCCTTTGTTTAATCTTCACTGGTTGGAGTCTGCATACCACTTCAAGCTATATGCACATGCAATCTAAGGTACGTCTAGAAGTTGCAAATTCAACCAGCCCCTATCTCTCCAAGATGAAAAAAACTCACTATTTTCTCCATACTCAAACTTCCCTTTTCTCTCTACAAACGCCTTTGTCCCATTCCTAGTATCACGTGTTCCCCCCTTGTGACTCGTTCAAAGCTATTAATTGAGCTATTCAACTAAAGATTAAAGTTCTCCCATCATCATGCATTGTTGTGAACATGTTTCATGATGAATTTCCTTCCATAGTGTCTTATTCATAATTCTTGTGAGAGAAGTCTTTGTTTTGTGTTTGATTGTGACCTGGAATGCACTTCCAGATTCCTGCTGCCCTGAATTTCATGCTCCTGCCTGCTTGCAACCGCCCACATATCGTAGAAGATATTATCATCAATAATTGACAACCGGTCTTGCATATAGATCGTGAATTCGGCCCATCTCTCATGTCAAGCGGAAGCCCATTAACGAATTGCCATTGTGAATAATAGATGTAACTTATCATAGTATTTTGCGCCCTCACCACTGGTTTTATCTGCCATTCAGTTTGTCTTTAAGGCTGTATATTTTGTAAATAAAATATAAATGGCTGGTTTCCTGGCAACCATATCTAACTCAGTGATTTTCTAACTCAAGGTAAATCTAAAAACGCTTCATTCTTTCCCTTAAACTTATGTGTGTGACTCGTGGTAGCCCTTACAGCAAGTCATATGATTTTATTCATAAGTTCTTTCATCCAAAACGATCCCCCCACGTGATAATATATATATATATATATATATATATATATATATATATATATATATATATATATATATATATTTGTGTGTGTGTATGTATATATACAAAGGTTGTCAGCATCACTCATTTCTACCAGGAAGGGCTGCTGAATCCATTCTGGGAATGTCAGATCATTGGGGAAGTACTTTTCCTTGGTGTTTTCAAGGTGCGAAAGGTGAGTAACAATATTTTCTAAAACCATTGCGCTGATTGTCTTATCCCCTAAATTTTTTTTCAAGAATTGGAAAGTTTCCCACACTTCCTCCTTCAACCGAGGACCTTCTCGAAGGCTTCAATCTTCTCTGTGCAAAGAATATTATTAGCATACATACTTTCAATGGATACGTTGAGATCATTCAAATGACTGAAAATATCTGCCAGATATGACAGAAAAAGGATCAACACTTCGTCCTCGAATTTTTCCGCGAAATTACTGATACTCTCGAAAAAAATATTGCAATCTCATCATTGAAAATACATTCGTCCAAACGTATTCCCTCACTACAGAAACACTGATATTTTACTGCCATATATGTGACCTTCCCCAGCACCTCCTGAAATTGGTTTCAGCCCCCCTGTGGGGGGTGCTAGCACCCCAGGTTAAGAAACGCCGGTCTATACAGTCGCCCGTGCGAAGGAATCACCGCCTTGGACGTGAAAATAAGCCAGAACTGCCTAAGAGTAATGTCACCATAGCTTTCGTCAAGACAAATTTGAATTTCCCATCTGCAAGCTAGATGCGTTCACAATCAAATATCTCCTTAGGGGAAGTTCCCCGGCCTTAGAGGACATGAACTTTACACCTTGCATAAGAGTTATTACAATGCAAGGTTGGGTAACCATGTTCTTACTTCGAGCAAAAGCTCTGTAACCCGGTACATTCATCCTTATGTCCTAGAGAAATTTTTCACAGAAGCTTCACATCATAGGGAAATGGGGTAGGTGAAATCCATACTACATGTACGCACTGTCTTATTTTTCAGCATTTAAACTCTTTGTTTTTGTCGCTTTTTTTCGTTTTGTTGACATTAGCAAATATGGTTTGAAAGCATTTCCTAGATGAAACAAAATGAAAAATAATCTAATAATGTAGGCATAGTCACTAAGTTTTTATTACATTAACAATAATGAAGAAAGTAAATAAAAATTTAGAATATAATAATTGGTACTGACCGTAACAGATGTAAATTACCCTATCACACTATAACAGAAAAGGCTCCGAAATAAATACATAAATAAATACATGTTCTCCTTGTCAACTACGACTATTTGCTTTTTATTAACAATATTTTCTTACCAAATGATGAAGACATATTTTAAAGGCTAAATATAAGCATAGGACATAATTAATCTGTAAAATATAACCAGGCACTCACTCCCAAACACTTGACTGTTGGGAAACATTTTGGAGACATAACCTTAATTTGACCAAAATTCGCTAGCACTAATGCCATCCTTACATGGTTAAAATAATTTTCTTAGGTAAGTAGAAAAGAAAAAAAAAGTTGAAAGATTAAAAACAAAAAGCAAAAACAGAAAAAAATCCGGTCTGTTCTGGCACCCTGCGATAAAAAAAACTATATAACTACCTCGCAACATTTTACAGCATAATAACTCAAAACTTCTTCCATAACTACCCAGCCTTATTTCTCGCGTTTATTTCCTTCCAGAACCGCTTTCACTACCTTCTTACATACAGCGTACTGTCTATGTATTCATACATACCATCCCCATGTACATCCTTTGCAACTTAAAAGTTATTAATGAAGTTAATAGGTGTCCCAATTCTCTTCTTTGCTTTATGTAAGACCTGACAAATTAAATTAAGACGAATCTGGTCGTATTTTTCTTTAGTTTAAGGAACGTATTTTGATAAAAAAAAAAATTGACATATTGAAATAAGCGGACATCAACAATTAAATTGGACTCCTACTAATTGTATTTTCAATAGTTTAAATTGAATATGAAGATAAAAACAAA
>NC_061108.1:54243275-54280775 GCF_015104395.2 Macrobrachium nipponense | reverse complement strand
AAATTCTTTATTCTGGGATGCATACACTTAAAGCCTGGGACTAAAACCAGCCAAATGCTAGATACGAAAGAAAATCAGATGGTATAAAATTAACAAATAAAACAAAAAATCGAATTATCGAGGTCGTGGGATGTCACTTCGTTCATTGTCGTGTGCAGGGCGTAACAAGAACATCGCGCACAATAAACACAACTACCAAACATAGACTCATTTGAATAACAATAGGCCAGGAAAGCATCTAAACACGGTCTTCATCTCCCTCCCTTTACCCTTGTAATGCAAAATAATCCTACGATGTAAAATATGAAAAAAGCGGAGAAAGGGAAGAAATACAGAGTGAAAAGAATCTCTGTATTTCCGTAGTAGAAAACAAGAAACCGTTCCCGCTTAACGAGTGCTGAGACGTAGGTTTGTAAATAGTATCACATACAATAGAATTCCACCTTTATTCTATGCACATATATATATATATATATATATATATATATATATATATATATATATATATATATATATATATATATATATTATATATATATATATATATATATATATATATATATATATATATATCTATATATATATATATATATATATATATATATATATATATATATATATATATATATACACACACACACACCACACACATATATATATATATATATATATATATATATATATATATATATATATATATATATATATATATATAAATGCAATTGGAAAAATAGGATATTTTCTTTTGTGTATGTCTCAAAGTAGATAGTGAAATACAGGAAAATAAACAAAGAAAACAAATCTCCATTAATTCAGGTTCTTCACCAGAATCTGAAAAGGATCAGCAACCTTAAACTCAATACGTAGTGTACCACTGACGGCATTCTTAATAGGATCTCAGTGATACCAGTGCTACTAGCAATATCATTTGTGAGGATGAGGAGAAGGAGGAAACGGAGGAAAAGGAAACCGACATAGGTATCTACAAAAGAAGGCTATAAAAAAAGGAATAAACGAAATAACCATTGAGCCCAAAGATAAGGCCTCGGTAACGAGACCCAGGAGATAATTATAGTGATCTCACAATGGCTTGTTGGCGACAATAAAAATGATATAAGAAGCGTGACGGAATATAAGTAGGCTTTTCTAGAGTGTATGTGGGGGAAACATGTCCTCTCTCTCTCTCTCTCTCTCTCTCTCTCTCTCTCTCTCTCTCGTATTTTGTCTGATAAAGAATACGTTTCTTATAAACTTTATCATCTAATTACTTTCTTTCGAACACCTACAAATGTCTTAGCGCGTTCGTAAAGTCTCTACCTAACGTTATGATAATACTGGAAAACTATACATTAGCAGAGTGAACTATAATGAGAACTGAATATTGTCCAGAGAACATTTTTTACGATCTTATAAGCATTTGTACAGTGTATGGATATATGCAAGAGGTCCTTCTGCTCTTTCCATATTTTGTGTCAAAATCTCATATATAGGATCGAGGTAGCACCGACATAGAACCTCACTCACTTTAATTATTTGACTTCATTATAACAAGCTAACTCAAAATTAATCCAATTAATAATGATCTGCGGCAAATTGAGGAGGATAATTGACAAATTATCAAACGAAAGCGGCAAGTTTTATATTCTGGTTATTCTGCAGTGATACCTAAAGCTTATCTACATACCAAATTGCTAATGATTGGGTAATTATCCCGGGTTTGAAAACTAATGGTATTCACGGAAAATTCTTGAGGGCGGAATCTCTTCTCTTCTTTGTTTCCTCATTTACACACACACTCACACATTTATATATATATATATATATATATATATATATATATATATATATATATATATATATATATATATATATATATATATATATATATATATATATATATATATAAGATAGTATTTTTTGTGATTAGATTTTATTTTCCTAGTATTCTTCCAAAACTTCTCTCTCTACCGTAATTTTCCACTCGCACGGTCAATAAACGCACTAACGATACATACATATACATATACATAAACGCACAAACACACTCACACCCACACATTTATGCGTATGTGTCTGTGTGTGTTCGTATGTGTGGATGACACTCTGTGATAGCTTATTAAGAGTCGTGTTGGTTCTATCTGATCAGCCTAGGTGTTCTAAGTACTATACTTATAGGACACAGATGACTGTAACTCTTTGGACACGTTGTCTCTTGCATCTGTAATGGGACAACGATGTAGGGAGCCAGTTTTCCAGCAGTATAAGATAGATAGAATATGCAATTTAGGCCGAAGGCCAAGCGCTGGGAGGTATTAGGTCATTCGGCGCCGACAGGAAAATTGAGAATAAGAGGTTTGAAAGGTGTATCTTGAGGAAAACCTCGCAGTTGCGAAAAGCATTGTTAGTAGAGGGTGGAAAGTAAGATGGAAAAAAGATTATGAATGGAGATACAGTAAAAAGAATGAAAGGGGTTGTAGCTAGAGGTCGAAGGGACGCTGCAAAGAACTTAAGTAGTGCCTGCAGTTCACCTCGTGAGGTGCACCGACGGTACTACCCCACATCGGGGTCCAGCAGTATAGGTCAGTGGTATGCCTTGATTGTGATGTCAAATTTTTGTCTTTATGTTTGCAGCGAGATCTCGTTCGTTATTGTCTTTTCTTCAAGTTCTATAACCATGTTTACATGAAATTCGTCTTTATTGACAGCTGCTTACTAAGTCTCCTTGTAACCACGTTGTCCAAATCTCAGTGTCAGACCGCGTAGGTGACAGATCACCTGGTGTTATTGAGCGCCCTGCAGTCCGAGTTGAAACGGGTCAGAGCTCTCTAGTCAAGTTTTGCGGGATGCTCTATCAGTAAGATCCCGTGCCAACACGATCAATCTAAATCAAGCTAATAAAGTTAGTTGTTTATCCGCATCCTGATTACGAGTTTCCTGATAAAATAAACAAAAATGTATTACATTTGTGCCCTGACATAAAAACTAGGCCCTCAGGTCACCAGCGCCAAAAGGCCTTTTCTTTTGCAATCTTCTATGACATATGATACCACGCTATCAGTACTCAGGATACTAAATGTCCTATCTCCACTATGCAGATAAGCAAAGATACCGTAGTAACCTAAGTAGCAGTCACGAGTTACCTTTCACACTTTCATAGATATACAGACAAGATATATATATATATATATATATATATATATATATATATATATATATATATATATATATATATATATATATATAAACAGAAGTATGAAAGCGGCAATAATCTTTTTAGGAAGAAACACGTTTTACTTATTAGATCTGATTAATGAAAAATTTATGCAAACTAAATTATAGTACGGAATAGAAAATAGGCAAATATATCTTCTAAAAAAATATAGAAGAGAATGATATATAAATATTATATAAAAGCCTTCCAGAACCGCCCATAGGCCTACAAGATTGTCATCGCCTTGTGGGCTGTCACGGAGGTTGCTTCATATCCGGCATCTAATAACATTCTGGTAGGAATGGGCCTTCTTGTCTCTTTATTTCCTCTATTTTTTTTTATCGGGTTTTCCGTCATGACCGTTGGGTAATTAATTGCTCCATTCATTCATCTTCATCTCTCAATCCTCACGACTAACTAAACGCCTAAATGAATCTGGTACACGAGCCAGGAGTGAACTGCTCGAAGTCTGATCAGCAATACTGGCGACATGGGGCAATTTGTTGAAATAACGCATATGGTTTGGTTTACGGATCAGCAAATAATAATTTAAAATTTTGTCACCCCGCGGTTGAGTTGAAGGGGAAAAAATCGACATTTTACAAATCTTTTACGTACTGGCAAAATACTGTTACTCTACTGGTAGATAAATTGGTGAATGATTCAACGAATTCTTGTTGTAACATTCATTTACATGAACGGAGGGTAATAACGGTAAGGTGTCATCAGCCTATCGAAGAAGACTGGTGTTAGGACCCATGGATTGCGGGAAAGGGCCGTAGTCAAAAACCACCTTGTGCAACCAGATAAAGAAGATGACGCTAAACCTTCAAGATAGTGACGATTGGCGTAATGTGATGATGTGGCCGCCTTCGAACTAAAATAAAATGCTCAATAACGTACCATTTCGACTTAAATAGATGCAGAAACTGAAAAGTATCATTACCAGCTTATGCTTCCAGACTAATCCATTAAATATCTTGCAATTTATTTCGTTGTAGTTGTATTTGACAATATAAAATAGCAAACCTGCTTAACTATTGACATGGAAAACTTGCACAAAAGCAAACTATTTCGCTGATACCGGAAATATGACTTTCAAGGAGACAAGTGAAACAGAACTTTAGTGGAGTGAGAGAGAGAGAGAGATAAGAGAGAAGAGAGAGATAACTTTACGAATGTAACCAGTCAAAACGGCTAGTTTGCGAGACAATTACTTTTCGTTGTAGAATCCTTTTCTGCTTTAGTTTTCGTGGGTAAAAAAAATAAAAAACTATTTGGAGATGGGCTTTTGTTCTGTTCCGTTTCGCATTTTTTTCTGTCTGCATTTTTTTTCCCTGCCACTTTTCTGTTCGCCCTCGATCTTAAAATACCTGCTTTAGACCTAGGAGGGTTGGTTTGAAAATTGGCATGTTGATCATCTATCCTCCAATTACCAAACTTACGAAATTGCAGCCCTCTAACCTCAGTAGTTTTTGTTTTATTTATGTTAAAGTTAGCTCACGAAATCGTGAATAACCCGAACGCAGGTGCCCCAACGAATCACAGATCACCAACCGGGCTGGTGGCTGAAAGTTTTTCATGGCAGCGGCTGAGAGTTGTTCAAAATGGTTGCCGGTGGCGTGGAGGAGTTTCATTAACAGTATTTATTGCGGCTGCAATACAAAAGAACACTTCGACTGCACTGAAGGAACTTCGTTCCCTCATCTTCTTGTTTAATTTTGAAATAATTCTATACCAACACAACATAAACACACACACGCACACACACACACCACCACATATATATATAATAATAATTATATATAATATATATTATAAATAAATAAAATATATATATAAATATTTTATAATATAATAAATAAATATATATATATATATGTTTAATGTAATCATCTATTATACTATATATATATAATATATATATTAATATCTATAATATATATAATATTATATATATATATATATAAAGGGTCCAGGAATCCACCAAACATTTGGTGAATAATTATTTTGTAGGAACGTTTCATACTGGCTTCAGAGCTTAACATCTTCATGGCCTGTAATTTAAAATTAAATTGTGAACAATTTAATCAATAGTAAAATAGTACATTAAGACTAAAAAATCTGAGATAATAAGTTGAATTAAAAAACCTTAGAGAACATTTTTAAAACAAAGCCAATAGACTAAAAATTTAAGAAATATGGTAATTAGAATTTACAGAAACATTTAAAACAAATAATGGAATAGTAAGTACCTTAAGTAAAAAGTAAGAGAAGGGAAATGATTTGAAAACACAGTTTCGGCCCAGATGCTCAGTTTATGCTAAAATACAAAACGTGGCATGCAGCCACGTTAGCATTTAGAGAAGGAACCGTTCGTTTGATGTATAATGACCTCAAAGTTGTCGTTAAAGTAATTGTTGGAGTGCTGTCAATGGATTGAAAAAGAAATGTTTTGTTTTATCAATATTAATTTTAACAATATTTTTGGGCGTGGTTACGGATATGGATAATTCTGGATTTGGTTATTCGTTGTCCTGTTCTGTAGTAACACCTAAGTTGACTAGAAATATTCTCACTTTATTTGTAACCGTTTTGGTCGATTCCCGACGTAAATACCAAGGACAACCCGGGTTGTCCTCAGTATTTACGTTTCGGATCGACCAAACGGTTACTAAAGGTGAGATATTCTAGTCACGGATGTTAGGAGTGGTTAGCTACAAAACAGGACAACTGAATAACAAATCCAGAATCTTATCCAAATATCCGTAACCAGAGCCAAAAATGGATCCAAAATTAATGTAAAATTAATTGATTGAAAAACCACATTTCTCAATATCATTGGACAACAACTGCCCGCCAAAATTACTTAAACGAACATGCTTTGAGTCATTGATTACATCAAACGACTGGTTCCTTTCTGCTAATGCTAACGGGGCTGCTGCCAACGTTGTTATTTAGCATAACTGGAGATCTGGGCCGAACTGTGTTTTGAAAATATCATTCCCGCTTCTCTACTTTTAACTTAGGGTACTTGTCCTCATTCAATTTGTTTTGTTTTAAATGTTTCTGTAAATTTTAATTACCTATATTTCTTAACGTTTTGTTCTATTGCTTTTTTGTTTGTAAAGAATTTGTTCTCTAAAGGTTTTAATTAACTTATTTATCTCGGTTGATATTTTATGATCTTAATGTATGATTTTCACTATTAATTAAATTGTCACAATTTTATTATTACAGGCTTGAAGATGTGACTCTGAAGTCAGTATGAAACGTTCCTTAATAAAAATATTCTTCACATGTTTGGTGGAATTCCTGGACCCTTTTTATTGGCTGCCTCATCTTGATTTGAATATATTATATATGTATATATAAATATATGATATATTTATATATCATATGTATGTATAAATATATATATATAATATATAGAACAATAAATAAATAACCGGCAATGTGGGAATAGTTGAGATAAAGAATTAAAGTATACGTAAATTATTAACAAATGGCAAATGAGGGCACAATAAAAGGAAAAAGACGAAGCTAAAATTATGCAAACGGACTGGTAAAATAAAAATACCATTTAAAGTCTAGGGAAGGGTTGGAAAATGGAAGGAAAAAGTGCAAAGATAAAAAATAGCTGTTAGAAAGGATGGAAGAGTGGATTTGGTGTGACATACAGGAAGGAAAGGTTAATTGACAACGATTATTTCCTTAATCTACCCTCGAGTTTTCCCTTTTTTTTTTTTTTTTATTCGGTCCTTTTTTCGTGTTATTCACTCTTTGCTTTTTACTTTATTCACTGCACGGTCATTTCGTGCGTGCAGGTAAAGTTTCCCAGAACCTGAGTGCCAGTATCACATTTCCTCCCTCTCTCTTTCTTAAATTAATAAATTATTTAATATTATAATATACTATAATATAATATATAATTACGTACTAATTATAACTATTTATTATAATATTTAGAAATAGAGAGAAGGAGAGAAGAGAGAAGAGAGAGAAGAGAGAGAAATAGAGTGCGAAATGGGAAAACGTGCGGAAAAATAAGAAAAAGCAAAGAGTGCTAAAACGGCGAAAAAAGACGGAATAAAAAAAAAAAAATAAAGGAGAATTGAGGGTGGATAGAAAATGTCGTTTGTTCAATTACCTTTCATCTTATGTCACAAAGAATGCACTCCTTCCATGCCTTTCTTTTCTACAGTATTTTTATTGCATTTTTCCTTCCATCTTCCACCTTCCCTAGACTTAAATGTATTTTATTTTGTTTACAGTGTTTGGTGCTTTTTATTGTTAGCCCTTCGTTTCCTTTTCCTTTGGGTTGTGTCCTCGATTTTGGGCATTTGTTTAAGTTTTACGGTATACTTAATTTTTCTCAATGTATTCCCCGGCGACTGGTCCGTTTGTTTGGGAGGAAGTTTGTTATGTCCCACCATTCTCCATCCTTCTTTGTATTCCATCCACGTTCAAAAATGCCTTTCTTACCTTTTCATGCCTTGTCATTTTTGCATTTCCGCGCAACGGTTTTCCTCGTTCTGGTGCATCGTCTGTATTTCGTTTGGCTGGTAACTTGCCGTTTTGGTGCTAAGAGTCGGTTTTATTCGCTCTTCTATTTTTGCCTTCCTTTTCGTTCTCTCGTTTTCCCTCTCCCAAATCTTTCGTTTTTTATTTCATGTTGTGTTTTATCGCCTTTTGTAGATGAAATCCCTCTGTTTGGCATCGATTATTATTCTTTTTGTTCCTAAGACTTGTAACTCCCATTTTACGAGGAAATCCTCTCTTTATTCACCCTCTGTCTTTGCTCCACAATTTCATGTTCCTTCATTAGATCTTAATTCTCACTCTCTCTCTCTCTCTCCCTCTCTCTCTCTCTCTCTCTCTCTTGTGGCACAATAGTAAATATTAATGCGCAACCAAGGAACTCGTGTTTGATGTGTGTGAACGTATTTCTGTGTTAAGGTACTGAAGAAACTTTGCAATAAGTAGAAATCAGGTGGATAATGAGTGACTTGAGTAAGAGTGGAATGCGAAAAAACAGTAAAGTGCCAATTGTTTATAGAAGCTTACAAACATTGGAACAGACGAGACAAGCTTATGCATCATAATATTGCCTGACGCATTGGTGAGATTGCGAGCGCGCAAATGACCTGGATTAGCTCAGAAGCACGTGACTGTGTCGTCAGTGCGTTAAATAGGACATGTACATGGGAAATGGAAACGCACAGAATAGATTAGCGTATGTGCATTCATGTGTTCAGTAGCGTGTGTGTGTCCATATGTCTGTTGGTCAGCGTACATACGTACGTTTGTAAGCCGAAATAGATGGAATAAAAAACCCCAAGTGAGGTGATTAAGGGGGACATTATACGATATTCATTAAGTGTGGAAACTCACCATAGAGGGAGGTGCTTGGAGATCCGTCCTAAGGTAAAGTGAAAAAGACTTTGAAAAGTTATATATTTTATGTAGTGACATTGAGTTAGGTTTCTAGAGAAGGTAAGTGTGGTGCGACGCTCAATATTATTGACGAACTTCAACATTTCATTGTTTGATAATTATATTCTTATTTTCAGATGGATTTGAAGTCACCATTTAAAATGGGTTCTCTAACCTTGTGTTGGCAGTTATTAATAAGGACTAATGAATAGTCGGACAGAAGTAGATAAGGGGGGTACTTATCTAATACGATTTTGTGGAAGAATAATGGTAGCTTAATCTTTTTGGGATGATCTTCAACTCCTTTTATTCCATTTTCATGTTAACTATTTTGGAAAATAAAGATTATATTTTTGTAATAGCGGGAGTTTGAATTCGCAAAGAGTTTTAATAATTGATTTTCAACTAGCTACAGAGATGACACTCAAAGGGACCATCAAATGTAGATTATGCATTCCAGTTAGGAATTCTCTCCTATTATTTGGACGGGGGTCAGTGCGACCTTCAAAGACGAGAAGTGTCGTGAAGGAAACTTCCTCCAGCCAATAGCAGGAACGCATTGCGCCACCAACCAATGAAAACCCAGCGAGCAGTTGACCCCCTGCTGACATGCTACTATGCATTGAGTAGATTCTGACAGCATCTACATTCTGCTCCGACCCACTGCCGTGATCATGCTCGGATGATACCGAGAGAAACGTTGGCCACTAGATCGACTAATATTTTGATCTATTTGTTTATTTACTGTGTCAAATAAATAAATTTTAAGCAATATCCCCGAAATTGGCTCCTCGATGAGTAATATTGGCGTAATACTCGCCAATAATAATAATAATAATAATAATAATAATAATAATAATAATAATAATAATAATAATAATAATAATACAATTCTTTTCCTTCTGTTTTTCCATATTTCTTCAACCCATCTCCCTGGTTAAGCCTTAACCCGCCTCCTCATTTAGACGTTTTTTTTTGTGGGGGGGGGGGGTGCATTTTGCTTCTTTGGACCCAGTCTAGATAAGGGAAGTAAGTTGCCGGTACCATTGGTTTTAGTTTTGAAATACTGTTTTTCATATAATTATATATACATGTCATAATTACGTCTCTTAACGCAAAACAACTTTCATTTTATAATTTACTCTTTCTTTTAGTTTTCGGTAAAAGAAAACTATTGAGATGGCTTTGTCTGTCCCTCCGAACTTTGTCTGTACACCCTCTGATCTTACAAACTACTGAGGCTAGAGGGCTGCAAATTGGTAGGTTGATCACCCACCCTCCATTCATCAAACATACCAAAGTTAACCATGATTGTATGTTTGACAACGGAACGACACAGACCACCATGGCATGCTGAGAGTTTCAAGGGCCGTGGCTGAGTTTCATACAGCATCATATGCTGTACTTTCTAAAACTCTATTGTGCCGAAAAAACTTTATTTTTTTCCACATTCCACTCTTTGATAAGAAATTATGTTTTAGCTCTTAATACCTGCATCCCTCTCCCGATAAGGCCGTAGCCAGCAGTTCAGTCAGAGGTTTGTTAAGGATAAACATTTGATTTGATTAATGAAAATTTGACTATAAAGCCTAGGACGCAATGAGTCACTTTTAGTGAACGGACGTAAAGTGAAAGGCTAAAAAGCTGGGGCAGCTAATGGACCAAGGAACGCTGCAAACAACCTTTAATAATGTCTACAGTGCGCACTTGATGTGCACTGGCGACATTATTGCCCTACAGGGAAATTAAAACTATATGTTCTCACATATTTGATTATCATTTCATTTTATTAAATATTTCTAATACTTTATGATGGTCGACTAGGTGGAAAAGAAGCTACGCAATTTTCTGCAATCTTTTGTAAGGTACTATTTACGAAATTGTAACAATACAGTTATTTATGCTTGCCTAAATTTGAGCAGTTCAAGCAAACTTTATGAAATGGCCCTTCCTTGACACTGGCATGCCTGCCTACATCTTCATGTATCCTTTCATGCGAGTTCTTCTGCCAAACCATCTTCCCAGAAGCCGTTCCTTCCTCACACTCCTTCCTTTCTTTTCTTCTCATCTATCCATCTATCCTCTTACCGTGCAATCGTGCGTAAGACCTCCCTCTGCAAGCGCCTTTCATTCTCAGAGTCACTTTCATACCTAATGATTTATCTGCTCTTTCCTGCCCGAGGGGAGATTCGAAGGGAGAAAAACACGAGGATGGATGATGATGATGCGAAGATGAGAATATTATAGAATGGCAAAAACCCTCAACAAAAGTAAAATTGGATGTACAGGGGATTAAGAAAGTTTTAGAAAATACGGGATTACAAATATGTGGAAATAGAAATCAGAACAAGTTAGGGCTATGTGTGGAAAACAAGCTTGTATAAATAATATTAAAGAAAAATTAAGATAATAGATGATAAATAGAATATGGATATCGTATTCAGAATATGTAATATAGAAACCATTAACTCCAATATTAAGAAATACACGCACACACACACACACACACACACACACATATATATATATATATATATATATAATATATATATATATATATATATATATATATATATATATATATACATATATATATATATATATATATATATATATATATATATGTATATATATATATATGATATAATATATATATGTATATATATATATATATATATATATATATATATATATATATATATATATATATATATATATATATATATATAATAATAAGCGAATACCATAGGAAAATGATAGTCAGAAATCCAAGCGCTTTCATCTTTACTAAGACATTGTCAAGGCACGAATAAAATACAATTGGAGAGAAAGTTATCAGGTAAACAACAGATGAAAAATACCAGATTGTTAATGGTCAAAAGGGTAAAAGTTAAGAAGATAATCCAGGATTATCGGATATCACACGGTCACAAACCAAATCATAGATTTAACCCTAACAGAAACTACAAATTATCCATACAGTTCAAAACATGTAAAAACTGAATATATTAATTTTGTTGCTTATATTTATCTACAACTTTTTTCATTATGAAGGCATTAAGTTTCAATAAACCAAGACTTAAATTTAGAACATTTCCATTATTTGACTTGATGAAACAATGTTCAATGATATTCCTTTTAACTGTGTCATTACATGGGATTAAGGCTCTTGCTTGACTCCAGTTAATAGCATGATCTAAACCTCTCATATGTACGAATAATGCATTCGATATTTGCTCAGTTCTCACAGAATATTGGTGTTGTTTGAGACGTTGTGAAAGAGACTTACCAGTCTGTCCGTAATAGACTTTATCACACTTTTTGCAAGGAATTTCATATATGCAGTCTGGAGGATCTTTAGGAGAATTTTTTATCACTAAACTCTTGACATTAATATCACTGAAAACAACTTTTTTGTTAAAAAGCTTTAAAATTCTAGGAATATCTAAAAACCTTTCATCATAGGGTAATTTTAGAATGTTATGCTTACTAAATTCAAGTTTGTCATAAGTTAAATAAAATGTTTTTCTAGCTCTTTCCCATGCCACATCTACAAAAGTCCTTGGGTATTTAAGTTTCAATGCAATATCATAAATAGTTTTAATCTCAGCGTCAATAAAGCCTTTAGGAACATCACAGAAAAAACAGAGAATTTAACATTTTGATGGTGATTGGAGTAATAATGAACAAAAGAGGCAATGTTAGTTGATTTCCAAAAGACTGAAAAGGTGAAATTTCTATCATTCCTATGGACAGTTACATCAAGAAAATTCAAATTATAATTTCTTTCTTCCTCTACAGTAGATTTTATAGAAGGGACTAAATTATTGAGATTATTAAGGAATTCCTGGAGATTTTCGTGAACTGGCCAAATACAGAAAATATCATCCACATACCTAAACCATATAACTTTTTGGGGTAAAATTCTTGGTAAGAGTTTTGTCTCAAAAAATTCCATGTAAATATTACTAAGGACAGGAGATAAGGGATTGCCCATAGCCATGCCAAACTTTTGTACAAAAAATTCCCCATTAAAAGAAAATTTACTATCTTTGATACATAACCTTATGAGACTAATGAGGTTTGCTACAGTTAAGGGAACATCATGACGTTCTAATTCATCCTCCAAATATTCAAGTTCATCATCTACAGACACTTTTGTGAATAGAGATACAACATCAAAACTAACCATATTAAAATCAAAACTCAAATTTAAACTATTCAATTTTTTATAAAATCAATTCTGTTTTTAACATTAGTGTTAGAAATGTTTCCTACCAAAAGTGTAAGAATTTTTACAAGCCATTTAGATAAATTATATGCAACCGAGCCTACTGAACTAATGATTGGTCTGATAGAGTTATTGATTTTGTGTATCTTGACTAAACCATACATATAAGGTAGGGAGGCGCATTGCGGTGTAAACTGTTTAATTAAATTTTTTTTCTTTAAGTTTTTATTCAACAAATTATTCACAAAACATTACAATAAATCCAGAACTACATATATTTTCATCTAAAATACATTGCATTTAATGTTACAAAAATTCTTTGTGAAATATTTTAACAATTTCTCTTTCAAAATAGCCTTGATATCTCTCTGTTTTTTTTATAATCGAAGCTTATATTCTATTTATAATCAAAATTCAGGCACATTCTTGTCTTTGAACAACCATATATTTACAATATAACTTGACAAAATTAAAGTTTCAGTGTTCCTTTGTTTCCTCGCTGACTCTGGGAAATCAAAAAACATAATTGTAATGAAATTGCAGTGAACAAAATTACAAAATAGCTTCAAAACTCCTTTTAACCATATTATTACGTTTTCAATTCTCTTGCAGAAATATACCATATGAATATTTGATTCCTCAGCATCACAAAACTGGCAATGAGAGTCTTGAATTATTTTCATTGCTTTTAACCTTTTTTATTGGGTAATATTTCGTGAATATATTTATATATTATTTCCCTATCAGCAGCAGAAAGAAATTTCATGTTGATGTTTTCCCAAATCAGAGGCCAATTATAAAGGGGGTATCTACTCTCAACAGTTGGCTGTACATTTGGCAATAAGTTCACATATATAGTTCTAGATTTAAGAAAAGGAAAATTATGAACTGTTTTACATTTTCTAACTGTTACTAACACCTCAGAATACATAGGTGCCATTACACATGAATTGTCCAAGCCCTTCATATGTGAATTGTTATAATAATTTGACATAAAATTGTATTTCTCATCAGAGTGTAACTTTAAGAAAGAGGCAGCTAGAGTACTGTGTGTCTTCCATAAAAGATTTACCATTCCTATCCCTCCTTTAATCTTTGATTTTGTTAAAGTGTCTCTTCTGATAAATTCACATTTTTCCCCTAAATATAAAAGAAAATTTCTTTACTTATTAGTTTTGCATATTTGACAGGCAAAGGATAAATATGGGAAACATACCATGTCTTTGAGAAAATCAAGGTATTGACAATAACAGCTTTTTGATGAAATGTAAGTCTTCTGTAGTGAAAGCTCGAAAAACTATTCTTAATTTTACATAATATATTTGTCCACGAAGAGTTAACAACCATTTCGTAATTATCAGAAAATAAAATGCCCAAAGTTGTAAAAGAACCTGTATATCCTAGAAGCCATGATAAAGGCCAAACAGACCTATCACCCCATGGGCCTAATCCAAATATTTTCTTCTTATTTTTATTTAGCATGCAACCCGTGGCTGCTTCAAATTTAGACACTAATGTGCTAATCTCCAAAATTCCCTTATCACTGGCAACGAAAATATTTGTATCATCGGCCAACCCAAGAATTTTAAGGTGGTTATCATTTGGTAAGGGCAGGTGTTCAATACAACTATTTATTTTTATAGCAAGATACAGAGGTTCCTGGAAAACAGTATAAAGGAGCATAGAAAGAGGGCAGCCTTGTCGGACTCCCCTCTCCACACGAAAATATTTACCAATGTTACCATTAACAATGCAACAACTTCCAATATTCGTGTACAATATCTTAATGCAGGAAATCAGTTCATCACAAAAACCTAGTCTTTCAAGAATCCGAAGTACAAAATTAATATCAACACGGTCAAATGCTTTCGACCAATCAAGATTTAAAATAGCACCTTGAACTCTTTTCTCACTACAATAATACACAATATCTCTAATTAAAGTATTACATGTATTTATGGATCTTCCAGGCACACAAAATTGTTCGGGACTGATAAGGTTGAAGGTAACTGCATTCTTTTCGCCATTATCTTAGCAAGTATCTTATAGTCACAGCACAACAATGATATTGGTCTCCAATTAGCCAAAGCACTCTCATCAGTGCCTTTCGATATGAGAGTGACCAATGCAATACTCTGACTCTTGGAGAGAGTTTTCATTTCCATAATATTTTCAAGCAACAGCTTTAGTTCATACTTAATATCTTCCCAAAATACCTTATAAAATTCTATTGGGATGCCATCTATACCAGGACATTTATTGTTAGCAATAGAACGAATAACCTCACGTATCTCTCTGAGAGATATATTCTTATGAAATATACCATTATCAGAATCAGTCAATTTTTTCTCTGCAAACTGCATAAAGAAGTTTTGCATAGGCACATCACAAATGTTTTTCCGGTAAAGTTTTTGGTAATACCTGAACACAGTGTTCAATGGCCTGGCTATTTGTAAGAACAGTACCCTCTTCAAGATTCGGACAGTACAAAAAATAGAAAGTTACAAAATGAAAAGAAGGAAGTAAAAATAGCAGAATCTGGTACTCTCCTCTGGATGGAGAGAGTCAGAATTCTCTATAAAAGGGTGACATTGTGCCTGGCACTAGTGCAGAGACTTTTGACTCGCGTAAGGTTTCTGAAAACCTCGAAACCCTTTTTCCTTCTTCCTTCGACCTGTCCAAGGTCAGTTTGATTATGCTGTGGGGGACCTTGAAAGTCTCAAGCACTTTGAAGATGCCGGAGGGGCATTGGCTTCAGCTGCTGCGACAACCAGGGCATTGGCACTCGTCCCCATGCTCAATGCTGCATGGCTCAGTTCCCTGAGTTCTTCAGCCAAATAGGATTCGGCAGAGTCATTACTCTGGGACCAGTTAGCTGCTGACAGAGAGGGAGTGGATGTGGTAACAGTATTCGGGATGGGCTTACCCGTTGGGATGACCGACTCCAGGGCAGTTTACGAGGCTGCACCGTTGGTGGAGTGTCCGCTGTGGTCATGGGTGTCCTGGAGGGTTCCTATTGAAATTGCCACTTCCTTGACAGCTGGCATGGGTAGCAAGGCCAAGCCAGTGGAGGGAAAGCAACCGGGACTTAGAGCTCCAAGAGGGAGACTCAAGTCTTGCCTTCGCACTATCACTGAGGCAGTTCCTGGCTTAGTGGGAGGATTCAAATATGGCTCAATGTCCATGAGGGATGGAGCCTGGGACTGCCTGGCACCTTCAAGGGGCACTGGCTGTGCAGAGGTAGTTCTTGGAGGTCCGTGGAACGTGTCTGCAGCTATGTAAGGGTGGGAGCCCTGATATGGTACAAAGGTAGGAGACTTAAAATCTTGTCCTACCAGGACGTCATAACCTCCTGGAATATATGTTGCTACTACCATGGTACATATCTTAGAATGGTGAGGTCGTGTGACTTTTAACCGGACAGTAAGCAAGAACATATAGACATGGTTGAGGCTCTCTATCGTGATGAATTGGTGCCTGTCCACTTGAGCTCTATAAGAAATTTTATCCTCTTGAATGATGGATACCTGAGCATCAGTGTCGTTGTAAACTCGGACCTGGTGGGCAGGATAGCGACCTTTGGGAGGTGTGACAAATATGGGGCCCTGAGCAGGAGGGCATAGAGCTGAAGGATTCATCACTGCCATAGCAATGGCAGAAACAGGAGCTTTCTTGGGGCATCCCACCCAGGCAGCAGTGTGCCCATGCACTTTGAATGTGTCCCAGAAACTCTTGCTAAAATCAGTCCTGGGCCTGTTGTTTCTGTTCCAGTGGCCATTATTCTTATTATTAGAATGATTGGGTAGTCCATTCTGAGGAGTAGTGGCAGCTTGCTGAGTAGGAACCACCTTTGAGAGGCACTGCTCTGTGGTGTGACCTGGTTTATTGCAACACCCACACACATGTTTCCGTGGAGGAATATTGGGGCGCTAGCTAGGCTGAGAGTTGGCAGCAGGAGTGAGAGGGAAATCAGGGTGCATTTTCTTCTTTAAAGAACTCTGCAGTGGATGGTGGGTGTCATAGGTGTCCGCCCATTTACAGCACTCCAAAATAGTTTTAGGAGCATTGTCCACCAAGTGAGTGGCAAGGTTAGGGGGAGCGTAAGACAGGAAGTCCTCTAATTGAAAGAATTCTAAGATCTCCTCAACAGATGTTGCATTGGAGGCCGGTGTCTTCTTCGATACCCACTCTGTCCATGTTTGTTAGTCTCCTTGGGCATGGTCCTCCGTTTCTGTCTCCACCGGTCTGGGGTTAACTCGTAAGCCCCAAGGATTGCCTCTCGGACGGGAGTGAGAACTTGTCGCTCATTTAGGGGAGAGGCCTGAAATGCAGTCTGCCCTTTGCCAGCGAGGTGCTTGCCAAGGAGGAGGGCCACTTCCTGAGGGGTTGGATTGAAGTTTTGAACACCTGCTTGACATGATTGACCCAGGTGTCAGGTTCATTATTGCCCCAAGTCCTAATGAGGGTGCCTATGCTGTGGAGCCCTCGGGGGTGCTAGAGTGGCACTCTGGACTGCCATAGCCAGTTGATGTCCTATTTCTTTCTCCTTTTCGACTGCTTGTTATGCTCTTTCAGCTGCTTCTCTTCTCTCTTGTGCTTCTCTCTCTTCCCTTTCAGCAGCTCTCTCTTAGGCTGCTTCCATCATATTATTGTTCACCTAATTTATCAGTTTTGCGCCCTCCAGACCCATGGCTCTTCTGGCTTCTGTGAAGGCCCTGGCCTCCTCCAGTGCTATGTTACTGGCCATCTTCTCAGGGGTAGAACACTAGTAGTCTAGCCTGAGAATAATAGTATGGAAGGCAGTCGCAAAACTGCAAATGTTGCCAATGGTTGGACCAATGCCTTTAACTTCGTGGGGTCTCGGACGAAAAGTACTGGTGTCAGCACTTCTGTCTGAGTTGTATGCTTTCCTGATTACCTCACAAAGCCACTAGGGAGGGAATCGTGAAGGACTCAAACCTGGTGTCAGGGACTGAAGGGGTCTGAGTCATCGCTATGAAATCCGGGACAAAATCGAGCGTAACCATCCCCATCCCATAGAGTATTTAACATCAAAGGAAAGACCGTGACAGTTCTCCTACTCTCTTCGCCAATGCAAGGGCCAGCAGAAAGACAGTCTTGAGGGTCAGATCCCTATCTAATGACTCCCAGAGAGGCTCATAGGGTCTACGAGTCAAATTCCTTAGGACAAGAGTCACATCCCACCCCGCGGACCTGAGTTCCCTGGGTGGGCAATACTTCTCAAAGTTCCTCATTAGGAGAGATATTTCCATGGAGGAGGAAATATCAACTCCTCCCAGCTTAAGGACTAGGGCCAGGGTGGCTCTGTATCCTTTGACAGTGGAGACATAGAGGAGCTTCTCTTGGTGAAGAAAGATGAGGAAATCCACTACCTGCTGAAGAGTGGCTCTAAGCGGAGAGAGGCCCGTCTACAACACCAACCACAGAAGATGGACCACTTTCCCCGGTATACTGCTGCAGAGGACTGTCTGAGGTATCCAGCCATCTCTGATGCTGCTCGGCGAGAAAAGCCTCTTGCTCGCAAGAGATGGTGGATAACCACCAGCCATGAAGACACAGGGAATGTACTGCCTGGTGGTACCGTTCTACATGCGGTTGACACAGCAGGTTGTGCCATGGGGGAACCTCTATCTCTCGCGGTGTCTCCGAGAGAAGAGCCAGCAGGTCCAGATACCAAATGGGGTGAGGCCATTTGGGTGCCACCAGAATCATCCGAAGATTGCTGGTGACCAGCACCCTGCTGATCATCTTGCGAATCAGGCAGAATGGGTGAAAGGCGTAGACTACAAGGTTGTCCCGCAGGTGTTGGAATGCGTCCTCTGCAGCTGCCCATGGGTCTGGCACAACTGAGAGGAAAACCTGAAGTTTTCTGTTGTGCTGGGTGGCAAACAGATCCACTACTGGACGCCCCCACAGGTCGAAGAGCCTATCCGCCACGTTTAGATGAAGAGACCATTTGGTCCCACTCACCTGATTCTGGCGGTTGAGCTTGTCTGTAACTACCTTCCTCTTCACTGGAATGTATCTGGCTAACAGCTCTACCAAGTGAGCTACGGCCCACTCGTTTATCTGCATTGTCAACTGGTGCGATGAAAGGGACACTAGGCCCCCCCTGTTTGTTGACTTATGCCACTACTGTGGTGTTGTCGCTCATCAATACCACTTAGTGTCCTATCAGTCATTCCTGGAACTCTGGGAGTGCGAGAAACGAAGCCTTGAGTTCCAGGAAGTTGATGTGAAGGTGCCTGTTGTGATGCATCCACACTTCTACAACCAGCAACTCTTCCAGGTGTGCGCCCCAACCCTCAGTCGATGTGTCTGAGAACAGAAGCATCTCCGGAGGGGGAGTGCGCAAGGGCACTCCTATTAAAAGGTTCCTGTCGTCTAGCCAATAGGCCAGGTCCTCCCTTACTTCCTCTGTGAGAGGAACCAGGAAGGATTGTGGATCCCGTGCCTGTGACCAGCACTCCTTTAGTCTCCACTGAAGTGACCGCAGGTGAAGATGCCCGTGAGGGACTAACTTCTATAGTGATGACAGATGACTGATCACGACTTGCCACTGTTGAACTGACTGTTCCTGTTGTGACAGGAACCATCTGGCTGCCTCCCTGGACCTGCTGATCCACGAGTCTGCTGGGAAGACTAGTGCTGCTACCGTATCGATCAGCATGCCCAGGTACTTTATCCTCTGTTTGAGTTCGAGATCTGACTTCTCAACATTTACCACGATCCCCAGATCGCCGCATAAGTCGAGGAGTCGATCTCTGTCCTGTAGCAACTGCGAGTGGGAGCTCGCCAGGACCAGCCAATCGTCAAGATACCTCATCAGATGTATCCGGACCGAAGGGGCCCAAGCCGACACCACAGTGAACACTCGCGTGAACACCTGTGGGGCGGTTGAGAGACCGAAACAAAGTGCCCTGAATTGGTACACCGTCCCGTCGAGGATAAAGCAGAGGTACTTCCCGGAGGACTGGTGGATGGGTATTTGAAAATATGCATCCTTCAGGTCCACCAAAAGCAGGAAATCATTCTCCCTGATGGAGTTGGCCATCTGGAAGGCGAGGTAGGAGATGGCACTAACTCCAGACTGGCAGAATCTCCCGAACGCCGAGTCTTCCTCGGGACCTATCGTTCCCGAGGAGGCTACAACTCTGGATACCATGAGGGACCACAGATCCAGCCAGGAGATGGCCTGGAAAGCTGCCATGGCAGTGGATTCCAGGGCCGATGCCTCTTTGCTGTGAGAACCAGAGGTTCTCAGACAGCAGGTGATGAAAAGGCATTCCCGGAGTTAGAGGAGCTATCTCCAGGTCAACCTTCTTGAGGGGGAAGCAGCTTGTCCGACCTGCTGAACCTGAGTGAGTCCTCCTGTCTGGAGAAAAGGGCGTTCACCTGGCCCAACACACCGTCAGCCAAGGAAGACCGGGGTAGTCCCACCGTCACTCTGGGTTCCTTCTTAGGACCCCAGAATGACTCCAACCTCGATGGAGGGTCAGAGGGAGCAACCACCGATCCTTCCCCGAGGTCGTTGTGCTGAAGAATTAGCGCAATGACCTCTGCAAAGGACCCCTGTATCTTAGGGGGTGATCACGTCCTGAGGCGATGGACCGTCAGATCTATCCAGGCCGATCACTTCCTGAGACATTCTTCCTTCAGGAGGAAGAACCTCGCCAGACCCCACGTGGTTCCTCCAACCACATGAGCGTACGATCTGCTTGGTACTAGGACTAAGCCAGGCTCATAGGCTCTCATGACAGGACAGTAAGGAGCTCACTCCTCACGGTCACTCCTGCTTACCTCATTCCTCCTGGTGTACCCCGAGGAGGTTGAAGGGACAGGTGAGGAAGACCTGATGCTCCTACCCTGCCCACCAGCAGAACTGGCAGGCAGGGAGGACTGCAGGCGATCGCCAACACGCTGTGGCGATCGAGATGCAGGTCTGGGCCAGTGGTTTCCATGCAGAGAAGCGCTGGACCAAGGGGAGCTGCTACCAGTCGTGAGAGCCGTCCGATTCACTGTAATTTCATTGCAGTAATTTTGTCGTGGTAATTTCGTTGCAGCAATTTCATTGCATAGCAAATACATATTAGAGAATTTCAGTGCAAAGTAATTACATTGCAATGCATTATATCTCGCAGTAATTTCATAACAAAACTATATGTACCATAAGATTAAAAAGGGGGAATAAAATAATTTTTTATCAAAGTGTTTATTCGAATACTAATACATATTAATACATGGTAATAAAAAAAAACATTGTTTAAAAAACAAAGATATACTAAAAGCACACACATTTATTTTTATCAAAAAAGAAAAAAAATTACCTATTGCCATCAATATTCAAAAAGACAAATTATGGGCAATGTGTGATATACCTCCAAATGTCCATATTCATTTGTTTACTAGTTATGTAATGGGTGGTTCGGTAATTGTATTGTAATGGTAATTGGTTTCGAATGTAACAAGCGAGAGTTCTGTAAATACTTTTCTTTATATGTATGTAACGAATATTGTTAGTCTCTGTTTAGCCGTCAGTTTGTACAGTAATCTCTTATTAAAGAGACATATCTTTGCTCGTGTTTCTTTGCCAGCCTACATGAGATCAAACAGGCAATACCCCTAAAATAGTCGAGCAATTCTCGATTTTCATAATCGTTAACGATGCGTTTGGATTCTAACAGCACTATTCTTACATTTTTTTTTACGGCGAGGAATGTGTGTACCAGCAACATACTGTTCCATTATTGCTTCATTTCTTGATTGCTCTTTTTTCAAAATATCTAGAAACTTCCAAATAGTAGGATGTAATGCGCCAACCAATTCGCTGAATGAACGATGCCAACCTTCACAACAATTGTTTGTTTTAGAGGCACCTTGCCTAGCAGCGTCGAAGCAATTCCATAAAATATGATCAAATCGAGGAGGACGACGTTCTGACCGACGGTTCGGGCTTCCAATCCAGTTATATCCTACACGTAATCTAAAACAGGCTGTGCATTTTCAGGATAATCATTATTATCAATTAGGAATTGAAATTTGCCAACTACATCTACGATAAGCACGAACGCAATGGAAGAAATCATGCGCATTTTTAATGCAAAATCTGCATCGCTCTCATACAACTGTTGGTCAGCTACCAACCCCTCAGCATTTAAAAAGGAATATTCGAAATGCTAGAAGTGTAGCAGCACAAGTCCCTGCGAAACTTGCATCTCTATCCCAGTTAAATATACCTCCAGACTACATGGTACCACACGCAAATCAACCCTTTCTTCCAATGTATGCCTGGGTTGCGATGCAATGAGAAGTTTCCTGCGTCGAAATGGCTTTTTCTTTTGTGTCTTTTATAACTTGAGTAGCTTTAACATGACCGTCATTGCCTGCATTATTGTGTTCTCCAACTCGTATTGTAATAGATTCTTGATTTGTATAAACTTTAGCCCTGCACTTAGTTGTATAAGCCTGATATCATTTTCAAATGGTAGTTTCACCAGATGTTCTCTCTCTCACACAAATAGACTACCATTATCAATGAGCTTTTTCTTATTTCTTGAGCTTAAGACGTATTTAAGAGCCATTTTGAGGGCTAAAACTAAAACTGAATAAAACTGTAAGTAACACTTTCTTATATAGGAAAAGTAGTATACGTGGCTTGAGCAAAAAGCAGGTTGTTTAGAAATAATAAACTATCGGGCTATTGAACTATTGTTCTGAAATTACCGTGAGATGTAATGCATTGCAATGTAATTACTTTGCACTGAAATTCTCTAATATGTATTTGCTATGCAATGAAATTGCTGCAACGAAATTACCACAACAAAATTACTGCAATGAAATTACCGGACACCGAGCTGTCCGGTCCCGGTGGTAGCGACAGTTTGGCGACTGGTAGCGTCCGCTAACGCGGGGAGAGCAAACACCATCCTCACGACGCGCCACGGTCCCAGAAGCAGCTGAGGCTGTTCATGGTAACCGGGGGGACCTCTTCCCAGCCTCGACACGTGGACAGTCTGGTGGGACCGTCACGTCAACCCTGGGAACCGGACAATCACTGCGTGAGTGATCACCGGTCTGGCAAGAGTCACCTAAGCAACTCTTACCATTCTTCTGCTCCGTGCCTGGATCCTGACAGTGAGCGTGCTCGGTTGTCTGGTTCCTGGCTGCACAATCACCAGTAGGTGACCGTACACTCAGAGACACTCGCGAGTAAGTGGCTGAGACAGTTCCCAGTCCCGAAGTGAAATCTCTGGAGTTGGGAGCAGAGGTACCAGCAGTAGCTGGTACCTTCATGGTCTCCGTTTTCTTCCTCCTTGAGGAAGGAGAGGCAGCCCCGTTCCTGGAGGAACGGAAGGACCAGGGAAGACCCACCTGTGCTATTGGAGTGGGACAGACCCTGAGAAGTCTCTGAGTGAGACTTCTTGGGGGGGGGGGGGGGGCAAGGCCACCTTCTTCTTCCTCGGCTGGGGGGCCTTGGAAGTCGAAGGGGAAGAGGCGGCAGAAGATGACGACGAAGATGAAGACGAAGAAGACGACCACACCTTCCTCTTCTTCCTGGACTTCTTCTTCGCCAGCTTGCTCAGGACAGCAGACATGTCTCCCATCCAGGGTGGAGCTGGGACAGTTGCAGTGGCCACGGGGCCCAACTTCACCTGGACGGAAGGAACTGCGAGAGCGGCAGCACTTCAAGGGGCAGGGACAGAGGCAGTAGGTACGGTGACCATAACAGGTGGGCGATCCAAGGGTGAGTTCTTCGGGCACTCAATGTCAGGGGGCGGAGCAAGGACAGCAAAACTAGGTGGAGGAGGAACCAGCTCCCTTTGGGGCACGTATGACAGCAGAGCTTGTACCGCAGCCGAGGGGGTGACCGTAGTCACATGCTGAGTGTACACCAGGTGCGGTGGAGCAGCAGAACCTGGTGTCGAGATGGTCTTAGTCGTCCTCGTCTTCACTCCCGTGACAGGGGCTGCAACCAGATGATGAATAAGACCCTAAATACTCGAAGTGCCCGGAAGACTCAGAGAGCATCACACCTGCTGAAGATCCATGCCTGCAGAGGCAGACACACCTTGGGAAGCAACAGTTGGGTTAATGGGGGGGGGGAGTGTTCCTGTTTGTTCAGAGGGGGAAGGATTCCACCCTGAGCGGACAGAAGACCCAGAGTACAACTCCAGGTCAGGGTGTTGCCCTCCTTCCTCTGCACTCAACAAGTCAAGCAAAGAGGCAGAGAGGAACACATCCCCGAAAGGGGAGAGCCATACGTGGGAGCTGATGAGGAGGGAGAAAAGATGACGTGGCAGTCACCAGAGGTGTCGAGGAAGAGTTTTTCGACAACAACTTGGCAGCTCTATTCGGTTTCTTCCTCTTCTCGCACAACTCCCACTGCTCCTCTGACCAAGAGACACAAACATCACAAGTTAATGACCGAGAGCATTCACGCCTTCGGCATCTAGTACAAAAAGGATGAGGGTCCATGGCATCGCTGGACCTGAAAGCCCCAAACTTACGGCCTCCCACCCCAGGGCATACGCTCCGGTTGGATGGAGGGCGAGGGGGCTTCTCCAATTCGTGGGACTGCATGTTACAATCAGCAATGCACTTCCACAAATAAAGAACAAAAATAATAATAGAGTACTTACAATCACTTCCACACTAAGTATTCTAAGAGAAACAGGTTGAAAGGTAATCCTAAGCTTTGATAATCTCACAACAGAGGTGGGCAGAGAGGCGAGCACATGTCTTCACTCAATGACGGTCGAAAGCAAAGTGATATGTTTACCTCCAGTCGGGCGGGACTCCCGACCATCGGACAAGCAGTTACTGCCGAACTACCTTGTTAGTAAATCTTACGACTGGTCCAGCTGGCACTGAATAGTAATTCCTTATGTAAAGGACCAATGCTTTGTATAACGTGTCGGAACAAATACCATTTTCCCCCTAGCTATCTCTCGCAAACCTAAGACCTTCCAATTCTACCAATTTAAATCCCTGGAGAATTTGGCCTTCACACAGGTCAGCTAGACAAAAGGAGTTTTGGGCATTCAACAATGGTGCTGTCTGTTTGATAGTTAGAGATTCTAGAATAGGTTGTGCTAGCTCAGGAGAGGCCCTTGTTTTGATTTTAAATTAATTGTATTCAATGTTGCTATCACATTTTTTGGCATGCTCTCTTATGTTAGAAAATTCGGGATTACTCAATTTATTGCCCGTTCGACAGCTAACGCCTCTGTGAGAGTTGGCGCATACCTTGAGAAGTCTTTTGGTGCAGCCCACATAAGTTCTTCGAGGACACCAAGGATAATCATACTTATAAATCACCCCAGACGTCATAAGGTTTATAGGTACCTTTTTAGCACAGGTGGTTCTTTCGGGGTCTTATATGGTCTCCCCAAAACTCATAAAGGTGTCCCAGTGAGGCCTATTCTGACAACCTACGACACCCCTAATTATAAGATGGCAAAATTTCTGGTTCCTCTTCTAGACCCTCTCACCAAAAATTAATATTTGTTGACGAACTCCTACACATTCAAGAACGCCATTCTCCCTCAAGACTCAGACCTAGTTATGTTCAAGGGACCATTGACATTATTATGCGTAAACTGTTTCCAGATCCTAATACCCTCTTCCACAATTTCAACTCAGATGATTTTGGAAGATTTCTGGAACTTGCTGCTTTTAGACAAGTTGGTGGTATGGCGATTGGTTCCCCTTTGGCCCAAGTTCGCAAATATTTTTATGTGTTACTTCGAGGAACAGCTGCTGGACAGCTGCCCTATCAGTATTTACCCCTTATTCTACAAATGGTATGTAGATGATACTTTTACTTTGTTTAGATCTCCTTCTGATGCTGAAACTTTCCTTGATTTCGCCAACAGTAGACATCCTAATATAAAATTCATTATTGAAGTTGAGCAGGATAAATTATCCATTTTAGACGTTTCAGTCTCACGAGAATCAGATTGTTTTAACACAAGTATTTGGAGGAAACCTACATTCACGGGTTTAGGATCCAACTTCTATAGTAGCTGTTTTTTTAACTTTAAATTAAATGCCTTGTCTACTATTTTACATAGCGCCGCCTTCCATTTATCCTCGAATTCGCAGGCCTTTAATAAGGAAATTCAATTTTTGCACGAGGTTTTCACCAACAACTTTTTTCCATCTAACCTATTTTTTCAATATGTTCGGAAAATTTTAAACAACCATTTCATGCCAAAGCACAAAATTCCAACCGTTCCCAAACTTCAAATCTATCCCAGTGTTCCATTTCTGCATGATAAAAGTTTTAACCAAAAGCTTTCGCAGATTATTTCAAGATTATAGATCAGTCAAAATTAATCTCATTCCAAAGAATCCTCTGAAGATTGGATCTTTATTCAATAATAAAGACCATTTAGGCGACCTTATGACGTCTGGGGTGATATATAAAATAAGTACGATTGTCTTCGGTGTTCTCGAAGAACTTACGTGGGCTGCACCCATAGACTTCTCAAGGTGCGCCGACTCTCGCAGAGGCGTTAGCTATCTAACGGGTAATAAATTGAGTAATCCCGAATCTTCGAACATAAGATAGCATGCCAAAAAATGTGTTAGCAACATTGAATACAATCAATTCAAAATCATAACAAGAGCCTCTTCCGAACTAGTACTATCTATTCTAGAATCACTAACTATCGAACAGACAGTACTATTCTTGAATGGCCAAAACTCCTCCACCCCTCTCTACCTGTCGTAACCATCGTCTTCGTTTTCCCCTTCCCTTATTCCATTCGCCCTTCTTCACCTTGCTATATAAATTGGTACCTCCTGTATTGATGAATCCATCCTGATGTAAATTTGGCTTTAAACAGATTTTTGTATAATTTGTTTGTTTTTATAATCTACGACATTTATTCTTTTATTTACAGCCTAGAAAATGAGACTTATTGTCTTGAAACGTCGGCACCAATAAAGATGTTTTTATGTACCAGCCTGTTTCCACTGTCCTCTGATCTTCATATATATATATATATATATATATATATATATATATATATATATATATATATATATATGAAGATATATATATATATATATATTATATATATATATATATATATATATATATATATATATATATATATATATATATATTATAATATATTATATATAGAAGATCAGAGGACAGTGGAAACAGGCTGGTACATAAAAACATCTTTATTGGTGCCGACGTTTCAAGACAATAAGTCTCATTTTCTAGGCTGTAAATAAAAGAATAAATGTCGTAGATTATAAAAACAAACAATTATACAAAAAATCTGTTTAAAGCCAAATTTACATCAGGATGTAAATTTGGCCACTGTTCTTTGAAGAGAACTGTGCCATAAGCCTTTGTACAATGGCTGTTTATATTATATTATATTATACATACATATATTATATATATATATATATATATATATATATATATATATATATATATATATATATATATAATATGTATGTATATATAATATAATATAAACAGCCATTGTACAAAGGCTTATGGCACAGTTCTCTTCAAAGAACAGTGGCCTTATGGACCTGAGATGACTGATTAGATACGCGTCACTTAAGCAAAACGTTAATGGAAACTAAGAAATTCAAAACTTCCCCATATACCTATTAATTGATAACGTTTTTTTCTAGTAATGAGAAGTATCCATCGCTTGTGTAACTAAATAAAAAATTGTCATACAGTGCTTATTAAGAGACGTCGGAGTTTTGATCAAAGTCGTTCATAACAATCCTCGGCAATCAAACGTTACGATGATTTTATGTTAAAAAAAATCAAACTTTCGTTGCCTTCGAATTTCTGACAGCAAACCTAATTTCCAAAAAATATAGAATTAGGAAAAGAAACTTTACATTGGTTACAGTGATGGGATACTTGTTGCAAAAAGCCAGGAAAGAAAACGAAAACTGACGGCATTGTAAAATTTTCTGTTGTGCAAAAAGGGACCAATAACTGTACAACCGCTATTATTTCTAAAGTGCAATCAAATAAATACTCCACCACTACGTTAAAATAATATTGACTCACTAATTACGGATACATAAACTTCCACTTGGGAAATGAGTTGACTGCAATGAATTGGACCACATCCTGAGCTTTGATATTGAAGTAACTTAGGGTGCTGTCATTAATTTATCAAAATTGGAATATGTAGTACCATTTTTGTGTCACGCGATGGTGGTGACTGTCTTTGTACTGCACAGGTATTGCAGCTATTTAGGATATTTTCAGGTATAGCAACATTGGCCGAAATGTTATATAGCAACCAATACCACTGATAATTTTAAGAAGCATTAATTTGCCAACAGCATGGAAGTAAGAATGTATTAATAATGAAGCTGAAGACTGAAATAACAAATATCAGTAGGTATGATATAGGAAGAAAGAGGAAAAACTAGAAAGAACCGAAACAAAGCAATGAAAGGAAGTAAAGCCATAAAAAAGGGGCAATGACAACTAAAATAGAGAAGGACGTGGACCGCAACTGAATTCGCGCTGCCTTATGCAGAACACCCACGAGCCGCTTTTAGTAACATAAACAACAACAATAAAACAGGCTAAGGCACCCTCACATTCATAAAGAAAATCATTCCATACTGAATAAATTAGCAGCATTAAGACGACACAGGGATTCGGGTATATTATCATCTCAGAACACACACATAGGCTCTCCCTCTCTCTCTCTCTCTCTTCTTGCCCATATTCCATACCAGTTCGTTTATTAACTTCAGCCATTCACTGCGATGCTATGGAACTATGATTTACACCAAACAAAGTGGATTATCAATAACCATACTCTCTCCTGCGCCGATAGTTTCAATATGAATGAATGCATACACAGGGGAACGCGCGCGCGCACACACACACACACACACACACACACACACACACACACACATATATATCATATTATATATAGTCATATATATATATATATATCTATATATATCTATATATATATATCTATATATATATATGCTATATATATATCTATATATATATCATATAGATATATCTCTATATATATATATCTATATATATATCTATATATTATTAAGCTATATATATTTTCTATTAGATATCTATATCTATATATATATATATAAACTATATATATATATAGCTATATTATATATATTATATATATATATATTATACTATATATATATATATATATATATATATTATAATATCTATATATAGATATATACTATATATATATATATATATATATATATATATATTATATATATAGTATAATAGATATATATATAGAATATATAATATTATACATATATATATATATATATATAGTATATTTATTATATATATTACCCTATATATAATATATATATTAATTCTATTATATATATATATATATATATTTAGATATATATATATATATATATATCATAGAATAGATTATATATTATATATTATATATATATATATATATATAAATATATTATATATATATAATATATTTACAATGTGTGTGCGTGTGTGTACAGAAGCGTACATATATTTAATGTAAAAACAAATAATTTCGCAAGGGTATTGTGAATACTTGTCCGAGCCCTAAGGCGTCCAGAAGCCCTATAAGAATCTATCCTGAATACTTTATGAAGACCTGATTCTTGGCCAAAAACCAATGGCATAGAGAGAGTTTGTAAGAAGGGCGAAAACTGCCTTCGCATTGGGACAAAATGACTCGGGAGAAAAACAAATATCATTGTCGATGTCATGTTCAACAACCGCCCGCAACTCCCCCCCCCCCCCCTCTCCCCCCCCCCCCCCCCCCACCCTCCCCCATCGTCCTAATCTAAGGTATAAATGATTCAGTTCCACATCATTGTCTACTTTATATACATAAACAGGCGGCTACTTGGCTAACCTGCTGCTCTCCACATCTTACACTTTTGGGAAGCATGTTTCCTCCTTCCTCCATAAATTTCTACAGTCATTGCCTTTTTCATTTTCGCAACATCCACATGATGAAGCTGCATTCAAACATTCCATTTCATCGTCCAGCTTATGCAAGTCTTTTTACCATAACATTGCATTGCTACATTTGTTACACTTTCATTCCTCCTTACCCACTTTGATGGAGCAGGCATTTCATATAGACTGCAGCCATAACTTTGTTTTCATTCACTTTCAAAATGCATGCTCTATGTATCTACGAGTTCATTACCAGACGCCTAACTTATTTTCCAAAGGTCTGGCAGAGATCCTGTTGGGTTTCTAGGCTCCATTGTTCTGGAGCTCTCCTGTTCCCTCATCTTATCATCAGTTACACTTATTCTGAAGTAACCATTGAGTAATTCACTCTCATTGTTTCATCATCCTTGACATAATTTTTATCTTCATCTTTCTGACACCCATTTACCATCATAACCTTATTGGTTTAATTATTCATTATCAACATTCCCACTTTTCAAATAGTTGTCACACACTTTCAATAATCACCCAAAATTAATTTTACTTTACTCACGGCTTCATTATGCAAACATTATGTTCCATTCGTAAACCTTTCTATCATGACAAAATAGTTAGTAGTACATTTTAGCTGGTACTGAAAGGGCTGTTAACCCAAATAGCTAATCTATAGAATCAAAATTAAAACATCAAAATATATTTTGTTCTTTACCATTATACTCAGTTTTTTTCTTTTTTTCTGTAATTTGTTAGAACAGCTGTTTTCGAAAATGTATAAAAAAGTTATAAAATATATCCATAATAGTATAAAATACTTGATAACGATAACAAAAACAAATAATGCTTTAATATGTTATGTTGTAGCTAATCTCCACAAACAAATTTGTTAGTAGATATTTCCTTTTGTGAGTGATTGTCGATCAAGTTCCTATGTCCAGTGTTAATTTGTTTTGTTATTTTTCTAACAGGTGCTCGCTGTCCACTGTCCACTGACATACGCAATTAGATTAATTCTTTGTAAAACTTCTTCTTTTTGAATTCCCCGAAGAAGGCGCCATACGGTTGGATGAACAGAGTCAAATCAAACATTGCTTGAATAACTCGATGCCATCACTCTAGCTTATTATTTGGTTGTTGTTCTTTGCCGAACTTTCAACAATTCGATGGGAAACATGGGTGTTCTCCTTCCTATTCTCTGGCATCTTCCAATGTATTTTTCTTCAAGTCCTTTTAGTCATACAAGATTTGCATTGTCATCCAATTGCAAAAATTCGATGCTATCGTTTAGCTCTTCATATGCATCTGTCACTTGCTCAGGGTTAAGGAACGCCAAGGCTGGAAGCATCTTGCACTGAAGACGGCAGTTGGCAACAGATACATATCTATTTGTTAATCAGGTGCTCTGCATCTTTCTCTATATTGACTGGGAACGATGAAAGAAACATCCGTTTATGTTTGCGTCAGGAAATAATGTCATGTTTTCAGGGTTACAGTCTGGACGTTTGTCTTTCTGAATCTTTAAAGCACTTTCATATGTTATTGAGTTTTATCTGACATCAGAATATAAACACAAGCGAACAAAACGTGTTCCCTAACAACAGGGACTGTATAAAACTGATAAAACAATTTAGGTACAACTTTGAAAGTACCATCGCACATCCAAATTTTCGAATGTGCAAGTTGATTGAGTATTAGTTCACTAGAAAACATGTTTAATCCCTTTGAATAACGCTAACTACATCACTTAATAAGAAGGATCCTGCAGTTTCATTAATGGCAACTGTTTTAACCCTGGATAGGTTTCAATATATTGGTACATTGTTAAAGGTGCGTGCAGGTCGAGCTCGACCCGAGTGCCCAGAAAAATTCATGAAAACTATATTTTTACTAGAATGCTTTACATTTTATTCTCTAAAATCAATTTAAGCATTGATAAAAACTACTAAACAGATAAATCATACCCATCTACAAATTAAATATTTATTAAAAATATATTTTATAAAAGTATATACAAAAAATAATTTGCAAAAATATTTTTAAAAATACAAAATAAGCTATATACACACGAAAATTGAGGGAATCCTTTCTAAACCTACTATCTGCAATATGTGACTGCCAGGAAAGGTGTTGAACCCATAGAGGTCAAAATTTGAAAAGAAAAAACATGGTAAAAAATTCACGAATTTTCTTTGGTACCTAAATGAAATAGGAAGTGGCTAATTTTCTGTAGAATAAACTCATATTATCCTAGAACGGAATTATGTAAAAAATCTACACTAAGATGTAATTTACTGTTATATCAGGGGCAAAATCTAAAGGTCACTTTTTGACCTTCTAGGTTCACCATGAAAATTTCTTATAAAAATCATTGTAACTATTTTAAAATATGATATTTATGCATGTAAATATACCAACATATCAAATTCTACAGAAAATAAGAATATATACAGATATGCCAACTCACCTTTCGGGTATGTAAACAAAATGGCCACAATCCACACCAACTCCCACTGCCAAATCTGCCACCTGAACTATCTGACTTGCAGTAACAAAACTATAAATTGAATTTGGTATGGTGAACCTATCGCTCTTTTTTAATTAGTAATATATGAAGGTGTATAACCATTATTGCAGTTAGGAAGATTTCTGTAAGAAGATGTAATAAGATAAAGCTCAGAAATGTTATTCTCTCTCTCTCTCTCTCTCTCTCTCTCTTCCTACAGTGTTTTCATGGTTTTTTGACATAAACTGATGTAATCTGTCCAACAAAAGGCACATACCCACTAATCCCCCCGTCTCGCCCTCTCGTCGTAGTCATTTCAAGGTCATCTGCTTCGCCTCTAACCCTACGTCACACACTCGAGTTGTTTGCCATAGAGGTAGGTGTTAGCAACCTCTAAATTATCATCAACATCACTTTCTAATTCCATTAGAAGTAAGTTGATGACATCCATGCCCAGAGAATACTACCTGCTGGCCATTATTGATGAGAACTGCAAGAAATGCAAAACCTGAGAAATTGGCATTTGAAGGAAATTGGGCCAAAGGACAATATAAGGCACCTCAGCCACAACCAATGGCATTCATATGGTACACACACCATCCACCCACAGTTTCCAACAATGCAAAACTATACCAATATCAACAGTGTTAGACAGGAAATCACTACTTAATAACTTTGCCTTTCAATCCCCCACACATTAAAGGTGCATGGGGTTCGAGCTCGACCCGATCAATTCTCAGAAAAGCGGAAGGACAAATGCAAGGTGAATGCAGGTTCTGACATGATTGTAGCATGTGGACTGCTGGCCTTTTGCTGGTTGATCACACCCAGATTCGAAATAGATGATGATTTATGGGAAAAAACATGTTTTTTGAAACACTCCTCAGGTAGTGTGCGACCCTTTGCACATATCCAGGGTTAAATTCATCAGAAAAATATTTTCTCATCAACGGATGTACTGGGTGTTTCGAAATTAGAGCCCCCCCTCCACAGAACAAATGGAATGTTATGAAGTTTTCTGCTATAGACTATCTCCAAGTACATTATCTTAAGTTTCTATTCAGCTATTTTTCATTTTACATTTCTTGTATTTTCAGACTGAGTGACGGAGTTAGATACAGCCATGGCTAGTGACTCAGAGGAAATCAGATGGATTGACCAAATCCAGGCTATAACCTTCAGAGAGGCCAGGAATGCTGGCACATCCTTCATTTCACATTCATGGATAGCTAAATACATTAAAAGAGATAAATCTTTCGTGAAAAGAAACTGGAACAAAAACCCTATGACTCATCGCAAAAAGAGTGGGAATCATGGAAGGCCTGAAGTCCTTTCTCAGGAGTCAAAAGACATCATAGCTGAGGTAGTGGGTAGACCAAGAAAGACTTTAGGTAAATTGGCACTTGAACTAGAAACAAAAAGGGAAAGAAGAGAAGTTATAGTGCTGTATATCATGAGTTGAAAAAATCTGGTATCAAGCCATTTCATGTTATCAGTAAGCCCAACATCACTCAACAACAGAGAAAAGACTGTGCATGGTTTTGTGGTTCATTTCTTAAAGATTGGGATGAAGCTGACTTTCTTCATGTTGCCGCATCAGATGAATTCTTCATTTACAAAGTCAGGAAGCCAAATCATAAAAATGACATAATTTGGGCTGCAAAGTTGGATGATATCAGGGGTGACATGCGCTATTGCCAAGTTGTGAAATTTCCTGAATATTTGGGAATTTTTCTCTGTTTCACAGCCAAACGGTTAATGTGGATCATCAAAGAAAAAGGACAGTCGTGGAACGGCAAATACCTCAGAGAAACTGCACTTACTGGTGGAGTATTTCCTTTCCTCAAAGATCCTGAAAATGTGTTATCTGTTGAAGAAGTCACATTTTTGCATGATAAGGCACCATGTTTCAAGGCTCTTCAGACACAGGGACTGCTTCAAAATAGTGGTATTGATTTTTACTCGTCAAGTGAATTTCCAGGTAGCTCCCCTGACCTTAATGTGTGTGAAAACATTGGTAGTATTTTAAAGGATCATGTTGAAGCGCACACAGTGAACTATGATGTTATACCAAGCCTGCGAAGAGAGGTGACTGAAGTGCTCGGAAATGGAGTTTGAGTCTCAGCTTTTTTACGATTTGCTGAAATCATACCCCTCAAGAATGCAGGCTGTGGTACAGGCAGATGGAGGCCACACAAAATATTAAGGACTCAGAGAGAAACTTGAATAAATACCTGTTCTGAACTACTTTTATTTTTATCCATATCAATTTTAGTTTATGCATTTCTGGAGAGCCCACATTTTTTAGGGACATTAGTCATTGCTTCGTCGTCCAGCTCTTCTTCTGCACTGGCAATAATTCTTCGTGGAGGCACACTATAATTAGAGGCTTCATTCATTTTACTTAAAGCAATTCTTAGATTCTGCCGTGCAGGATCTGGAGCATGATTATGTTTTTGTCCAAGTGTTAATTCAAAATTCACTATGTGGTTCAACTGAAATTTCAGTGTACCCCTACAGTCAATAATTACACATCTCCAGTTCTAGTTTTTTTTTCGTGAGTGTTTTTACGATACAAAAATCCTTCGTAGCTAACATACCACCTATCCGGGCCTTGATGATGTGCATTGGCGAAGGTAATAATATTACCAATGTATTTCTGCTAAAATAAGATAAAAGAAAATTAAAAATTGAATATTAGGCTAATAGCTAAGAGCAAAATATATTGTTTTTTTCTACTAACTACTTTAGTATTTATCGTAAGCCATTTTAACTCTTAAGCAAAAAGTAGTTTCTTGAAATTTGCTATTTTGATTAACAGCTCTTTCAGTACTAGCTAAAAAGCACTACTAGCTATTTTGTCACAATAGCAATTTTGGTACTAGATGTTATAATACTAGCCATTTTGTCGGGATACCTCAGTTGCACTAGCTCTTTTGAATTAGCTCTTTGAGAGAAATAGTTTTGGGGCACACCGTATAGAAAGTGCAACATTAAAAAGAATTTTGTTGTTGTTGGGTATAAAGGTATTGAATGTTTTACTCCCCTTCCTGGAAAACCTTAATTTGCCTAAGTATTTGCAATACCTTTGCTACTATGCTAGTAAACATCATGAAAGTCATTTCTGATGCAGTTTTTTTTTTTTTTTTTTAAGAATCCTGTCTCTTATTTCTTGACAGAGAATAAATTATTCTTGCGGGAGTATATACACTTGTATTAAGGGAAAATATGGTTTTACGGTTTTATCTCGCAGTCTTGCTTCACATCTTAATGGATATCTAAACTCGTTTGTGTACGATTCTTCGGCATTTTTTTGTTTTACCCATTTTTATTTGGATGCCTAGATTTCTTCTCAAATATTAAATGGTTTCTAATGCTAAAAACGCGACAACTCCCAGCTATTTTATAACAGCATCTACTGATTTAAAAACATCCCAATCCTTACCCATTTAATAATTTCTCGTAAGCCTTGCATCGCGTCCACCTTCATCACATTACTGTGAAGTATTCTAAGAGTCGATATTTACTGCATACGTCTTCTACCACCGGTACTGGTGCTAGAACCTTGTCCTGGCAAATCTTTGAAAAGTCATTTTTCATTGTTCGTTGATATCTCCAAGGCAAATCGGTGTCAGCCATTCTAGCAGCCGTAACCCCATACAACTTATAATCATTCATTCTATAGGACAGCAAACACAGTCTTGCCTATAGTGTTACTTAGCCTCTTTACAACGGCATGTCTTGCTTTTTCCCCTAGCTTCGTAAATCTGTTGTTGTTCTCAGCAAATAAAAAAAAAAAATTAACCTCTCATTTCCAGCAGTTTCCTGAATGTGATTTGGTTTCAAAAGCTCTATCCATCAGCTATAAAGAATCTCACTGAACTCCTTTACAGAAACTTATTTAAATGACTCAACAACCATCTCTTTTTTTAGGTTCATTTGATTAAGTTGAGCAAAATATTATCAAGATAGCTGACTGTTTAAAATTTAAATGATAACTGGAAGCTGGGAATGATTGAAACTTATTTTGTAGTTGCTGCCTTATTAAATATATAAAAATGCTGCTAAAATATTAGGACTTTACTTTCAATACCAGTTTATTATAATAACAATAATTTATAAATTTCAAAGAAGTTCTTTGTCTTAGGGTAATGGTAGCAATATCGATGGTTATTTGAAACGCCCATTTACTCAAGCTATTCTTACGTTTTTCTTGGTTTTGTCCCATCTAGATGTCGAACTTTTTAGCCGTGCCTTGATCCTGTTCTTACCTCACTTTTGAGAACAAATCCCTCAGACTAATCCTTTGAGACTTCATGTCTAGGTAGTCTGTTTAAACTTAACAATAATACTCTTTGCATACGTGACACAACCTAAACCCAAGTAATTTCTAGTACTCGACGTTTTGCCTCTACTTACGCGTTTGGATCCTCTTTCTCTGCACTGGCAAGTGGCTTCTTATGACAATTATTGCACTCCCTGTTCGGTGATTTACTCAATTCATATATCGCACTTTCACATAAGAGGCATATTAAATCACCACTTTTAAACTTTGTCTCCTTTTTCACATACTTGAATAGAGGTCTGGTCTGTACTATGACATCAATCAACCCGTTCAGACTGAATTCGGGGAAACTCGCACAGAATGTGTATGCGCATACAATCGCGCATGCACACAAAAGCACAAACACACTGTCTAGAGACCTTTCCACTTGTACATCCTAACATAAAGAAGATTCAGACCAATAATCTGGACTTCCTCTTCTAAAAACCCGGGGAAAATGGCGGCTCCGCTAAGCGTTATTCCAAGTCATTTCATTCTCATCGGACACCTAAAGGTAGCCAGATGGAAAAAGAAGGGAGGGAAGTAATTCAGGGTACAAGCAATAGAGACAGAGAGAGAGTTACTGTAAGCGTAGAAGGCAGAGGGAAGAAAATAAGATGGATAATAGACAATAACGAAAGAATTAGAAATGTAGGAGCCAACGAACAAATAATTTTGTGGAAGTTTTGTGAGGAAAATTATGTTCTTAGATTTGTGGTAAGCAATTTAACAGTTTCTGAACCATATCTTTAACTATTTGTTGAAAGGAAATAAATATAGCTAACTATACGGTGGAAAAGGA
>NC_061108.1:54208275-54230775 GCF_015104395.2 Macrobrachium nipponense | reverse complement strand
TAAGTCTGTCGTCGTCTCTAGGAGCGAAACACTTAAAAACTGTAACTCCCACTGGGATGAAGTTATTCCCAAGATATAGTAAATTGGATATCAAACGTGAGTTGTGGCTAAATATTTAACAATGTATATATATATATATATATATATATATATATAATATATATTATATATATATATATATATATATATACAATATATATATATATAATATATATATATAATATATATATATATATATATATATATATAAGATATATATATATATATATATATAATATATATATATATATATAATTATTATATATATTATATATATATATATATATATATATATATATATATATATATACAATATATATATATATATAATATATATATATATATATATATATATATATATATATATTATATATATATGTATATATATATATATATATATATATATATATATATATATATATATATATATATATATATATATATATATATATATATATATATATATATATATATATATATATATATAATATATATACATATATATATATATATATATATATATATATATAATATATATATATTATATATATATATATATATATATATATATATATATATATATGTGTGTGCGGTGTAGTGATCTGTGTGTGTGGGTGTGGCCTTAGAAATAACTCCTATCATTAACAACACAGATACACACATAAAAAGAATAAACTGAGAGTTTAAAAAATGAACGGCATTCTGCTCAGAGATAAAAAGTGACACTAACAAACACAAAATTCTGGACGATGCTTTTAGTCCAATCGCGTTTCTCTCGATTGTCCGAAAAAGTATGTAGAGTATGCAAAAAGAGAAAATTGCTGGAAAAATAATACAGCTTCCAGAGAACTGCTCTTCCACAATCTCGTTCACAAACTTTTGACACAACACATACTGGGCCTATTATGCTCTCTGTCTCTCTCTCTCACTCTCTCTCTCTCTCTCCAATATAAATACGATTAAAAGCGTTGTTTAACTTTAAAATGCTTTGTCATCACAACTGTAATTTAACGTTTCTATTGTGAATGAAGATTGCTATTGGAAAACAAAGGTTTTAAGAAAAGTTACTTTTTGAAAAAGACAATTTGCCCTCACTATTATTTGACTGATGATTAAAGTTTAAATGATTCAGTGATTCGACTCATGCACCTACTGTTAGATTCTTTAAGGGCAGAGCTACCGTCAGGGACAAAGTTCTGTGCAAATATAATGGAATCTCATCTGTCGGTTTTTAAAAATCATCAGCTTCAAAATATCGATGAATCAAAATGCGTAAGACAAACGACAGTAATTCATAATTTCCTTTTTTTTTTAACAGAATGATCACGATTACTTTGTCCTTGACTACCTGTTTGAACATCTTGTAGCAACTTCACTGCAAACTCGTTCATTCTCTACTTTGCTGGAAATATACTCTACCAGATTATTCTGTTCCTATTACCACAGCCTCCCAATCACTTTCCACTTCATTGTTATTAATAATACCCCATTCCTCATTCAATTCTCATCACATGCCATTCTTACAGCCTTATTACCAAAATCACTCTGAGATTTTTTAACATTCCTTCTAACTAAATCTTCAATCATCTCTTTTTCCTTTAACCAGATAATGAAAACATTTACCTCAAGGCACCCTACGTTATTACATCCATAGTTCTGCTCTTCCTTCTTTTTTATATATTACAATATTGCTTAACAAATTATACTCCTCCCAATCCAAAATATGAATATTCCTTTCTTGGTTACATATTCCAAGGACTCTACGCCTTTCCGATTGCATTTTCACAACACTTCCTTCACTCTCATTCACTCCAGGAACTCCATATCCACCAACTACTCCATTTAATTAAATCATGATCAACCCCCCTGCTTTGTTCTTTTTTATTATCATTTCTTCTCTATGTTAAGATTATGTACACCTGTTATCAAAGGTTTCACAAAACCACTTTGAACTAACATACTTGGTGAATTCTTCTTCTGTTCTGCGTGCAAACAATGTTCTTTCATTTCCAGCTCACAGAGGGCACTTTCATCCACAATTCCTCCTAAGTAACGACTTCAATGTATATGCCCTCGTCTACGCAATATCCTTCACATTCGAAAACCATGAGAACTCAGTGTATATTTTCCGAAAATTTTTATAACAAAATGTACAATGTAAGTGACTTTAAATCATTATATATATATATATATATATTTATATATATTATATTAATATATATATATATATAATATATATACATATACATATATATATATGTATATATATATATATATGTATATATATATATATATATGTGTGTGTGTGTGTGTGTGTGTGTGTACATATATATACACAAACATAATAAATAATTTAAAAAATAAAGCAGCAAAGGTTGAGTACCTGTAAAGATAAGACAAGGATTTCACCCCTGCAAATGAACAACTTGTGGTGTAGCAACACGCAGTGCTTAGAATGAGATATTCCTGAAATAAACTTGATTCTTGAGAACTGGATGCAAATATTTCAACTTTGTTTGACAAGATTAAAAGAAATCTAAAAGATTTTCCGTTGTGTAGACAGCGAGAGATAGAAAGTTATAGATGAGAGTAAGGAAAGCCTATTCTTTTTAAACATTACAATCTTTAAACAATAGTGTAACTGGCACCAAGCTTCGTTGCGGTGGCTATGATCATTGCAACAATGTTCTTCTTGTGGCAATGCTGACGAGGAGTTGCAATGCACTGGTTTGAAGAATTATCTCTAGTTGGCGATCCAGTTACCAGTCTCATTGGAATATTAAGACCATTTGGGGCGGGGTCTCTGTGTAGTCTTAGCAGTACCGTTAGGCCGGATAGAAAAGAGGTTTGTGGCATGGAAATGAAACTAGTGACCTTACGATTTCACTGTTACCCCTTTTCACACAAAAGTTATTTTTGCACTTTTAACACTGGGAGTAAAATCTCCTACAATGGAATTAGCGTAATTCGTAATGGGGTAGAGACGCCAATTAAGGTAATAAGCATTGGTATTTGGCAAATGAGTTTTGTGGTTTCACATATCAAAATGTACATGGTGTCTAGAAACATACGTGTGAAAACAGTCGACATACTGGCAAATAGATAGGTTGTCCAAAATTAACAGACAATTGGAGCATATGGATTTGATTTAAAAAAAAAAAGATAGTATGAAAAATTACGTAAAGAGGAAGTATGAAAAGTAACGTAAAAAATGGACAAAACGTGGTTAAATGAGACAATGCGTCAAAAAATTGTACAAAAACGGAAATTGACTTATAATTTTGTATCTTTGTAATAATAGTGAATACAGAAATATATAATCTCTTGATTCACATTTTATTGATATTTTTTAAACATACCATGCTAAATATTTTTCCTATGCCAAACCTCTTCTCCTAGGTAAAAGCGTCTAGCTGAAATAAGTAGAGCTCTTGACTGCTATTTTATATATTAATGTCCGACAATTTGGATTAGCTTTGAGGCAATTGCCTGCAGGTATCACAGCTAATGATCTTTGATATGGGATGACATGTAAGCGGAATAATGGAAATTGCTGAAGCAAAAATGGCCTCCCCACGTCAGCGGTGTTGTATTTTTTTTTTAATAGCTTTTCGTAATTCGTATGTCTATATTACCGCTATTATTGCTTGAATATAGCTACTGAATCAGGCTTTTTGTATGCTGATTTTTAGGTGCTCCTGAATATGTTTACCCAACTGCAGGTATTTATGGGACACTACTTGGGTAAAATACTTACATGTCATAAAACCATATTGTGATTGGGTTAGATAAGTACGTATTTAGGTAACGGCAAAAAAAGACGTCCAATCTAATCTTTATATAACTGCTTAGAAAATTCATGATGCAAAACACATTCTAAGCTAAGACTACATCCAAATGGTCTCAATATTCCAACAACTAGATGGCCAACTAGAAATAATTCTTCAAACCAGTGCTGAACTTCATGCACAAAATATTCTCCCTAAAGAACACTTAAATGAAAAATAAAATTTCTTGCTAGCTCACCTCATAATTTGAGAAACTCAAATATCACATCTTATCCTTCACTGAGATAGAGTATAAAGAAGCCACAATAAGTATCCTCTTCAACATTTTCAATCATTTTACCTTTTCATCAAGGATAAAAAGCTGCTTGCCATTTGTATTTTGTATTTACTAGACATTGCAGACGTCAATGGGAGATTAACTTTGCTCTTTTCACCCTAAAAGAGGCCTATTACATGGCATTTAGAAAAGTTGTATAAAATTAAGGTCTGCAATTGCATAGAGAGATTACAAATAGGCATTGGAATAGAATAAAGTGATAACAATGGATTCAGTTTGGATTAGTGAATACATTTCACAAACATAAAGACAAGAAATGAGATACGGCATGAATCATAGATATTTATATGATGTTCTTGTAGTATTCTCATCTTGTGGAAGTTCTTGGAAATACCGACATCTAAATATATCTGTTACAGAGACACGTACAAACAACTGACAGAAAACACAAAGGTTATGAACAAAATAAATATGCAATAAAGAAAACTAGCTCTGAAGCATTGTTACAATAAGCAAGTGTAACTTAACAACTTAATTGGAGTAACAGCTTTAAGAATAACAAGCGTTTATACGAAATTAGAAATTAGAAATATATATTTATGTTACACTGTCCCTCAAAAGTACATATATTGTTTACATCATCTAACAACCTAGTCTATCAGGAGGACGTCTGTCTCTCAAAGGATATCTTCGTTGATTAGTTTTATCTTTACTTATGTCCCTCGAACTTAAAGGCTCATTGGTTGGGGTTTAGTCTTCAATATTATCACTAGATGCCGGACTGAAAAATTTTATCGGTCTGTGGTTCAACTGTAGATGGTACAATTAATGATGGTAGTGCCTCCGGTACTGAACTTCTTTTGAGGCTTCTGAAGGGCTCAAAATATGCTCATTATTCCAAGGTAGCAGGTGATTGATATGTTTTAGTACCTGCCTGCCATCAACTTATGCCCAGTAGTTTACCGATCCTTCAGTTGATATAACTTTTCCTTTCTCCCTGTCCATACCTCTTTTGCAGCATTCGTCCTATCCAGGACAGGATCGTCGACTTCAAAAGTACGATTTCGAGTGCGTCCCCTCAAATCATAATAATGTTTTTGGGACGACAGCTTTCACTGCTTGTCCCGTAGGATCAGGACGTAACAATGACAAAGGTCTATAGAACAGTATTCTATAGACTTTAGTAATGACAATCTGGTTCGAAGTTCGCGTCGTTAACACAAGAAGGAAGGTGTAGTTTCCGTTGAGGTCTGTGGTGTATTACGATAATAAAAAAGGAATTTAGCAGTTAATATCTGGACACTAAATTTTCCCAAATTTTAATATGCTGTTTTCTAGGAACCTCTGTATCTTGCTATAAAAAGAAATAGTTGCATTGAATACTTGCCCTTACCAGATGATAACCACCTTAAAATTCTTGGGTTGGCCGATGATACAAATATTTTCGTTGCCAGTGATAAGGGAATTTTGGAGATTAGCACATTAGTGTCTAAATTTGAAGCAGCCACGGGTTGCATGTTAAATAAAAATAAGAAAATATTTGGATTAGGCCCATGGGGTGATAGGTCTGTTTGGCCTTTATCATGGCTTCAAGGATATACAGGTTCTTTTACAACTTTGGGCATTTTATTTACTGATAATTACGAAATGGCTGTTAACTCTTCGTGGACAAATATATTATGTAAAATTAAGAATACTTTGGCGAGCTTTCACAACAGAAGACTTACATTTCATCAAAAAGCTGTTATTGTCAATACCTTGATTTTCTCAAAGACATGGTATGTTTCCCATATTTACCCTTTGCCTGTCAAATATGCAAAACTAATAAGTAAAGAAATTTTCTTTTACATTTGGGGGAAAAATGTGAATTTATCAGAAGAGACACTTTAACAAAATCAAAGATTGAAGGAGGGGTAGGAATGGTAAGTCTTTAATGGAAGACACAAAGTATTCTAGCTGCCTCTTTCTTAAAGTTACACTGTGATGAGAAATACAATTTTATGTCAAATTATTATAATTCACATATGAAGGGCTTGGTTACCGGAAATTTAACACAAAGAGACAATTCATGTGTAATGGCACCTATGTATTCTGAGGTCATATTAACTGTTAGAAAATGTAAAACAGTTCAGAATTCTCCTTTTCTTTAATCGAGAACTATACATGTGAACTTACTTCCAAATGTACAGCCAACTGTTGAGAAAAGATACCCCCTTTATAATCGGCCAATGATTTGGGAAAACATCAACATGAATTTCTTTCTGCTGCTGATAGGGAAATAATATATAAATATATTCACGAAATATTACCCAATAAAAAAAGATTAAAAAATGAAAATAATTCAAGACTCTGATTGCCAGTTTTGTGATGCTGAGGAATCAAATATTCATATGGTATATTTGTGCAAGAGAATTGAAAACATAATAATATGGTTAAAAGGAGTTTTGAAGCTATTTTGTAGTTTTGTTCACTGCGATTTCATTAGAATTATGTATTTTGATTTCCCAGAGTCATCGAGGAAACAAAGGAACACTGAAACTTTAACCTTGTCAAGTTATATTGTAAATATATGGTTGTTCAAAGACAAGAATGTGCCTGAACGTTTGATTATAAATAGAATAAAAGCTTCGATTATAAAAAAAAGGCTATCTTGAAAGAGAAATTCTTAAGTATTTCATAAAGAATTTTTCCAACATCAAATGCAATGTATTTTAGATGAAAATATATGTAGTTCTGGATTTATTGTAATGTTTTGTAAATAATTTATTGAATAAAAACTTAAAGAAAAATTCTAACAAAGAAATTTCTAAAAAGTTTGAACTAATCTTTTTACTCGCCCATTACTTTAAGGGGAATATATTGCATTACAATAGCGCTTAACTCCCTTATTTCCCAGAAATTCCGAGAATACGTGAGATATAAACTGGGTTCCGTTATCACTAAGGTTTTTTAGGTAACCCATAAGAAGCCATTAACATCCGCAGCACTTCAGTTACCTTTGTAGGAGTTGTAGAATTTATATGATATATTTGATGCCATTTTGAATAGGAATCGACGGCTAAAAGAAATCTACGATTATCCTTTTCTGCAAAATCTACGTGCACCCACTCCCAACGACCTCTTGCTATCCTGAAAAATCTGGTATGCTAAGACAATTTTTTACCATTTGCTCGATATCATTATCTAATCCTGGCCACCAGACATAATATCTTGCTTTACTCTTGGTTTATTTAGTCCCCTGGCAAGACAATCTTGATAACATGTCGGCAATGGCATTGTCTTTACTCGATTTATAGTTTATAGTAAAATTATAAGCAGACAGTGCCAAAGCTGAATTCTTGAAGCAGCCGCATCAAGAACCCGTTTGCCATTGTCCAATAACATAACTAAAGGCGAATGATCAGTCAGTAGATGGAAATGAGTACCCCAAAGATAGTAAATTAAAAATTTCGATAGGCAAAGATAATTGCTACGGCCTCTCTTTCCACCCATTAGTAATTGCGCTCCGCCACTTTTAGAGACCGAGAAGGTCTCTAAAAGCGGCCTTTCATTACCATCAGGCATAAGATGCGAAATAACAGCTCCTAGACCGCAAGCTGATGCATCTGCTACCAACCGTATTTCCAACTGGAATCGAAATGAACTAAAAGAATTAGCAGATGTTAACATCTGTTTTATTCTTTGATAGACTTTTTCGCAGCCATCATTCCGTATGAACTTATTACTTTTGCATGTAATATGGTGGGTGCAGAAGCTATGTCGTAATTACTTTTGCATGGAATATGGTTGGTGCAGAAGCTATGTCGTACATAATTCTGTTTATTTTATATAGCCCTTTATGCGTATTGATTGTTAACATTTCTCTAAATTCCTGAGACCCTTCTAATTGTTCGTAAGCACGAGAAAGGTCTAGCTTTGTAAATTTCTGTCCACCTGTTAATTTAGCAAACTGGTCTGGCGTAGTTGGAAAAGGATAAAGGTCGACATAAGTTGCTTTGTTTACTGTAGCCCTGTAGTCACCACAAATACGAACACTGCCGTCTGCTTTACCTATACAAACTACTGGAGTAGCCCAACTGCTACGAGTTACTTTAGATATAATCCCTTGTTCCTCCATTAAGTCTAACTGCAGGCAAACCCTTTCTCGCATGGCGTAAGGAACAGGTCTCGCTCGACAACACTTTGGAGATATACAGTCTTTCATTTTTAAATGGTTTTGAAATCCTTTAATCTTTTCAAAGGAACTCGATAAAACATTAGATTATGATCCAGTGACAGAGAATTCATCCTCCACTTCAAAGATATTTCTCAAGTCAAATTTTAGATGCCTTAACTAATCTCGACCCAGTAACGAAGGCCTATCCCTCATAGTTGTAACTTTTGATCTTTCTACTGCACTGGCTTCTGAGCCACATCCAATATCTTTAAGATTTCAGCTGAATGTATACGTAAAATACTGATGGAAGGCTTCAGCTTTGCCTTAGGATACAGTTTAAAAATGTTTTGGATCCCATAACAGATACACTCACCTCCGTGTCTAGTTGAAACTTCACTGTTTTCCCTTGACTAATACCTCAAAGCATAATTGCCTTGGAAGAGAGTTCAACTTAATGCTATCAGTCTGATGTAATCCCTCAATGTTTTCTTGAATGTCATCTTTCAGGTCATTAAACAGTATTCACGAATAATCTCTTGATCTACAAACACGAGCAACATGTCCAATTTTTTTACACTTGCTGGGTAACACTTTGGAATTTGCAGTTTCTGGCAAAATGATTCTTCTCGTTACAACAATAACATCTTCGCTCATTTTTGTGTTTGAAATTCATAACATTCACACAATAGCTTTAGCGAAGCTCAGGCCATTTTTTCTAAGTAGTTCTCTCTGTAATTCTACATCAGCGATCCCTTCCACAAATATATCTCGCAACGCGTCATTAAGAAAATCGTCATACTAGCAGGTAGAAGACATGTTCTTAAGAATAGCCGCATAATCAGATTTGGTTTCATTGCTCCTTTGGCGTCTTCTGTTAAATTTGATTCGTCCGGCAATCACACTTCGTATTAGAGAGAAATAATTTTTAAGAACCAAAATTAACCCATCAAACGTCTTGGAATTCGGATTACCTGGTTGGATCAGATCTCTCAATATAACATCATTCTTGGAGCCCACCAAAGTTAAAAATACAGCCGTCTTCTTCATCTCTTCAGTGTCATTTACGGTGAAAAACAATTGCACTCGTTCTACATAAACATCAAAGTCTTCCTGATCCGGATTAAAGTCTGCAACATTTCCAAGGTATACGGCATCTCGATGTCAGCAGATCACGAAGAGTCTGCGTTTTCACACTAAAGTTTTTTTTTTCTTTTCTCGTCGCCACTGTAGTACTCTCATACTGTGGACGTTCTTGGAAATACCGTCATCTATATATGTCTACTATATTGACACGTACAAACAACTGACAAAAACTACAGATTAGGAACAAAGTAAATATATAAACATAAGCATAATAAAGGGAACTAACAGTGAAGCATTATTGAAATAAACAAGTGTAACTTAACAACTTAAAAGGAGTAACAGCTTTAAGAATAACAAGCATTTATATTAGATAAGAAATTATAGGTATATACATATATTACAGTCCTGAAAAATATAAATATCAAATTAAGTTTTTTCAGCAATGCTTCTTCGAGCCTGCGAATAGTCAGTAATGAGTTAATAGATCAAGAATTCAAAAACATCAGAAAAATATCATGGATATGTGTTTCCTCAAACACCCCCTGTTTGCCACATTTTATTGGATTTGAATTTATACAAGATTTAAAAAAAAATATTCAATACAAATGTATCTTTCACTTATATTTATACAACAATATAAACACAGTCCCCGAAAAGATAGTAATGTTTCATTCAAAATTCCAGGTATGGATTGTGATTTATTTTACGTAGGCCAGGCCAGTAAAGAATTGAACATCATATTAAAACACCACAAATACTCAATAAGAATGGGTCAGACTAATAATGTTCTATTTTCACATTTTAGTGAAAAATCCCAGAGTACATTGGACGCAAAGCCAAATATTGTCATGTTGTATCGAAATCATTTCCAGGAACTTGTTTGAATCTGTTTTGAATCAGTTAACCAGGGTGAATAATTTTAATGTAAGTCAGTTTTTTTTCTACCGAGTAATAAAACATATGTTCCAGAAGGAATTGAAAGATAGAATAAAGAGGATAACCAATAAATAGATTTCGATATTAATCCGTTGACCGCTCTGTTACCTCGCAACCTTTTTTATTCCCTCAGAATTTATACCCACCATATATCTAGGCCCTGTCTCTGTACATCTTCAGTTGCTTTGACCATGTCTTGTTAATAAGACGAAAGTACTTAATATCTCCAGTGTTTTGATTTTCCCTCGTGGGTGTAACTTATATATATATATATATATATATATATATATATATATATATATATATATATATATATATATATATAATATATATATATATATATATATATATATATATATATGAATGAATATTATCTCATCACCGTGTTTCATGTACAAATATTACATACTCACAGGACATTTGTAGCTTTATGCATGTATGTATGTATGTATGTATAGTATATATATATATATATATATATATATGTATATGTGTATGTATATATATATATATATATATATATATGTATGTATATATATATGTATGTATATATATATATATATATATATATATAATATATATGTATGTATGTATGTATGTGTATATATATTATATATTAATATATAGTATATATATATATATATATATATTATAATATTTATATTAATTGAATAGAAATGTTTTTTCACTATTAACCAGCTTTTTAAGATTGCTTCATATTTTCTAATTATTTTCTTCACTTCATTGTTTAGGTTACTAATGGACACATAATGGGGTTCTTCCATTTACTCCAGTATTTTTACACGCGCCAGCTGTTTCGTCAACCTATATCACTATTTCTTTGTCTTTGTCTTGTGTGTTGTCCCTCGGGGTCGGGTTATGGAAAACCTCTAATCTCTTTTTGACAACTTGCTGGATCATGTCATCTGGGTAGCCGTTATTTGTGAGTAGCTGTTGAACACTGGTGATATTTTCGTTAGTCGCTTTCCACGTCGAACAGTGTGTTATGGTGCGTTTTACGTATGCATTTACCACAGATCGTTTATATGCATCAGGACATTCTCCTCTAGCATGTAAGCATCTCCCAGTATCTGTCTTTTTATTGTATACGGTGGTATTGCATTTGTCGTTTTTTTTGGTCCCAAGTATGTCCAAAAAAAAAAACAACAAATACAATACCACCGTATACACTAAAAAGACAGATGCTGGGAGATGCTTAAATGCTAGAGGAGAATGCCCTGATGCATATAACCGATCTGTGGTAAATGCATACATAAAACGCGTCATAACACACTGTTCGACGTGGAAAGCGATTAACGAAGAAATCATCAGGGTTCAACAGCAACTCACAAATAATGGCTACCCAGATGACATGATCCAGCAAGTTCTAAAAAAAGAGATTAAAGGTTTTCCATAACCCGACCCCGAGGGACAACACCCAAGACAAAGACAAATAAATAGTGATATACCATCAGATATCATACAACAAACACCACGAAGATGAAAGGAAAGCCACCCTTGGTATACTACGAAGAGGTACTAACCCCCTAGCGCCATATAACAAAATAACACCAAGAATTACTGCAAGCTGAACCTTACGGCTTCACTGATAATGTAGATCGTACGGCCCCATTGACGGAGAAAGAGGTTGAATCTGATATAGTATACAAGTTTGTCTGTGCTGACGAGCAATGTCAGTCCCCCCAAAAATGCTATATCAGACACACAACCACTACACTGAAACGACGCATGCAGGCCCATAGAAACCATGGCGCCATTCACCAGCACTTTGTGGATACCCACAATAAAAAACCATCCCTACAAGAACTTCTCACAAACACCAATATAATACACAAGGAAGGCAACTACAACCGTTTCTTAATATCAGAAGCAGTCAGCATCGCCATGCAACGCCCCAACCTTAACATCCAACGCAAAGCAGAAAGATCCTTACCCTCGCGTAAGAGGCAGACCTTCAACCGTGTGGAGCAAGACTACCACACTCGGACATGAGCGCACACTGACATTCAGTGAATTAAACATATATGTGATTAATATGTATTTATGTATAATGTTTATATAATAACTTACTTTCAACTTTTGATATAACTTCTGTTGTTAACATATTTATTTGTTTGTCTTATTTTATGTTTCCTATAGTCTTCTGTAAATTCTTAAAACTAAGTCTCTGGCAACTGTAACACCTTTCCGTCCTCATGACGTCACAAAACGCATGCAAGTTCATATTTGTATTTACGGGCTGCTCTGTGAGCAAGAGCCCGTGCTGACACAAGGTCAGCTCAATCAAAAACAACAATATTTGTATCTTACGGGCTGCTCTGTGAGCAAGAGCCCGTGCTGACACAAGGTCAGCTTAATCAAAAACAACATATTTGTATCATTACGGGCTGCTCTGTGAGCAAGAGCCCGTGCTGACACAAGGTCAGCTTATAAAAAACAACAACAACATATTTGTATAAGTACGCTTGATAACGTCAATACGTATAGGTTGACGAAACAGCTGTCGCGTGTAAAAATGCTGAAGTAAATGGAAGAACCCCATTATGTGTCCTGAACAATGAAGGAAGCAATTTCAAAAAAGCTGGTTAACAGTGAAAAAACCATTCTATTCAATGAATGTTGTATCCGTGAAATATTGGGCCCTAAAAGTATACAAGTTATATCTATATATATATATATATATATATATATATATATATATATATATATATATATATATAGTATATATATAGATATATATATATTAATATAGATATAGTATGAGATATATATGTATATATATAGATGGAATATATATATATGTAATATATATAATATATAGATATAAATCGCTATATATCTAGATATGTATATGATATCTATATATATATATATATATAACATATATGATATATATATATATATATATATATATAGATATGATATATATATATATATCATATATGTATATATGTATATATTATATATATATATGATATATATATATATAGTATACTATAGAGATAGAGAGATATGTATAAAAAAAAATTTTTAAGTATATATATATATTAGAGATAGATAGAATATATAGAGATTAGATGGAGGATAAATATATATAGATAGATAGATATATATATATATATCTATATGAGATACATAATATAGATATAATCTATATGATATGATATATATAGAGATATATATATATATATATATCATTATATATATATATATATATATAATATTATATATCTATATATGTATATGATATGTATATATATATATATACATATATGTATATATATATATATCTATATAGTATATATATATATACATATATATATATATATCATATATATATATATCTATATATATAAATATACACTATATGTATATATATATATACAATAGATATATATATATATCTTATATATATATATATATATATCGAGCTACACTAATTCGCTCTACCTCGGAATTTATATATTTTCATATATGCTTAACCGAAGGGGAATTTTTTTTTCTCGATAATAGACTTGCCTGGACCAGGGCACGAACCCATGAAATCCAAAGAATCCATGGGTTCGCGCCCTGGTCCAGGCAAGTCTATTATCGAGAAAAATTCCCCTTCGGTTAAGCATATATGAAAATATATTAATTCCGAGGTAGAGCGAATTAGATATTAAAGGACATTGTAGCTCGATATATGTATATGAATCACGGAAATGTGATATGACATTATATATATATATATATATATATATATATATATATATATATATATATATATATATATATATATACTATATATATATATATATATACATATATATATATATATATATATATATATATATATATATATATATATATGAGTCATATCACATTGCCGTGATAATAATAATAATAATAATAATAATAATAAAATAATAATAATAATAATAATAATACGTCTTGTTGAAAAGGATTGCTGCATCAGCTTCATTAATTTTGTATAGAGTCTTCTCTATTTTCCTTATTAAGGATTTCTCAATGTTGCTGAAACTGGAAACATTGAGAAATCCTTAATAAGGAAAATAGAGAAGACTCTATACAAAATTAATGGAGCTGATGCAGCAATCCTTTTCAACAAGACTTGTTTAAAAGAGTCTACTCCCAAAATAATAATAATAATAATAATAATAATAATAATAATAATAATAATAATAATCCTTTATTTCAGCTCAGGGCCATATACATCGAGCTACAAATGTCATTTAATATCTAATTCTCTCTATTTCGGAATTTCGATATATTTTCATATATGTTAACATTTATGAAAATACATTAATTCCGAGGTAGAGCGAATTAGATATTAAAGGACATTTGTAGCTCGATGTACATTATATATATATATATATATATATATATATATATATATATATATATATATATATATATTTGAAAACTAACTAAAACGAACAGAAACCGGGATAGGGAAGATATGTTCATCCTCGTCTATAAAAAAAACAACCGAATAATGAGCAAGCAGCAGGCAGTGTAAGGAAGAGGAGCCAGGCACGCCTGTCAAATTGCCTCACACCAGTGTTGTTTTTTTACTCTTCATCGCCATCATCACTTTCTCCTCCTCCTCCTTTTCTGTCTTTCTGTGGACAATAGACCTGTTATCTGAGCGTTTTTGGGCCAACGGGGGAAACAATCACAATAATGTTTTTTCTGTTTGGTTTTGGGAATGGTAGCCAAACAGGGCGTTTGATTTTTTGAGACTGTGAGCTGTAAAGGCAAAGCCGATAAAGATGATTTTTATATGGCTTCTCTTTCTCTCTCTCTTTTCACTCCTCTTCATTTTTTCCCTCTGTTCTTTTCGCCAACGGTTACTGGAGGGATTAAACCGTGGGACGTGATAGAAAAGAGGTGAGCGCCATGTTTTATGGATTACCGGAACAGAAGTGGAAAAACAGGGGTAACGTCCAAAAAGGGGTTCTGATCCCCACAAACGATTGCAGGCTGTGCTGGTAGAGAGAAGACATAGAAGGAAGAGCCTGCAAGGTGAAATCCAATCTTTTTTTTTATTGTCCATCACCTATTCTCTTTCATTCCTTCATACTTTATTCCCTTTGTTCTACCCTTGTTCTGACTTGTAAATTCTCTTTGTTTGATGTACTTTTGAGTACACATACTTTCTGTCAACAATTGTCACTATAAACAAATCAACAGTATGATTGCTTTTATCCACTGATGACACTCTTGTGGAAGTAGTACAAACTCCAGTGGATTCGGTAGAGATAATCTTATGCACCTAATAACCTGTAAATCTTTTAGTACTTCTATTACTTTAAATAATGCCATCTATTGCAACTGACTGACATTTGCCTTCAAAATTATAAAACTAGTTGACAAAAGCTTTTCCTTATATTCATGGATCTCTGTGGATTTTTTTATTCATAACATTCCGTATGAGACCTACTCAGGAGCATTTTTGCCTTACAATGAAACAGAAATTAATAATTGCCCTACTAAGTAACCTTGAAGTAACTGTATAGTTTCCTCTATGGCACATAATTAGATAACGTTTCAGCAAAGAACGTTGTATCCTAAATCTTATTTAAAGATGACTGAGAAGACTGTATTTTCATGACGCAACGGGTAATAAGATCAGACGACAGCAGATTTTCCTATTCGACTGACATTTACTCTCGTTCAGTCTAAGCACTCTGAGTTCAGTGCAAGTATAGAGATTACAATGATAGGACCTCTGGAATGAAATGTTCAAAGGTATAAATAGAAGGATTCCGAAAAAGACAGAAGTATATGCCTATTATTTTTATTTATTTATTCCAATGAAACGAGCAACAGACACACTTTCATGGGGACCACTCTTACAAAATAATAATAATACACAAATATAAAACGGCAATTTAATTAATTTTTGACATTTATATTCACGTAAATGAACTACTAATTAGTTTACGGAATAAGAAAAAAAATAAAACTCCCTATGAGGAAGGAGGTTTCTATCTCAGAGTATCAAGAGGAAGACTGATAATAAAGATATCATCAGAAAGATATGGTCTAGTAACATTACCCCTATTTACAAGGTGTGAAGTGCCTGGCTGACGTGGATAGCACGAGGGAACTTCCGCGGGTTTCTCGTGGGAGGCTCTCGCCCAAAAGAATATCGCCCTTAAGACAAGAATGGGTGTATCAAATGTTCCATCCGTTTACAAGGTGTGAAGTGCCTACTGACATGAGGAGAGAACAAGGAAGGAAAGATCGGAGGCAGAACCCCAAAGGCACCATTCTCTGAAATCTGGTGTAGAGACATATTAGCCCTTCCCGACCTTGTTACCATAGCGGAGATTCAGGCAGGACGCATCAAGGGTTTACACCTGCATAAATACACACACCCACTCCAACTCATGTACACATATGGTTAGAAAAAACACACATCTAGCGTACATATAGCTACATAAAGCTACCTCTTCACATAAACAGTGACCGGAGGTTACGTAAACATTACAATGATCTCACAACATCCGATGTTTGTATTCGTTATGTCCACGGCTACGTATGTTTGTCTGATGGATATTGATTATGTGATTAAGGCAACTTTTTCTACCTCGTATAAACAATTGAGTGTGCCTTATCTTTCAAAGGACCGCTGAATAGTTCTAGCGAGCCAAAAACCCATTACCAAAACCTAAAATAATATACCTTTGTTCTTGAATGATAAGTTCGTTACCGGAATAATTATCATGTTCTGACCTCTCAAGAATAACTGTGTTCTAAAAAGAAAAAAAAAACATATCTTATTGACAACTTATGAAATTCAATGAGGTACATCTTAGAATATGCTAGCTATGCCACAGCTATGGGCAAGCGTGTATAACTGTCACTCTTAACTGGAACCAGCCCGAGAATTTCGAAGGCTAAACTACAGGATTATCTATCAGGTCGCTTTTTGTATTCAGTGAACTCACTTACTTGTAATATAAAATTGATAATAATAACCAATTTTAGAATAGTTACTTGGCTCTTGTATCCCTTAATAATATGCCATCTGACCTTCCTTCAAAAACTCTGCTGCACATAAATTCATACGTATATGATTGTATCTGTGGGTACCTCCGACAAACACAAAGAGAGATGAGAGGAGAGGAGAGAGAGAGAGAGAGAGAGAGAGAGAGAGAGAGCTTATTCTGTTTTCTTCTTAACCTTCCTCTACCTCAAACATTCTAACCCATCATGCTAATTTAAACTTACACAAAAACCTTTGTATACAGTTTCTCTTCTAAGTGTTAGTGACATCGAAAAGCTCAGAATTATCAAGTCTTCTTCCACTATATTTACTTTATGCTGATTATAGTAATCCATTATCAAACCAATTCTTATAGTTTTAGTTTACTGTAAGTTCAAGAAGGTTCGTTGTAATAATCCCTTTAAATGAATTGTACTAGATTCCTAAAAAAAAAAAATAAATAACTGCTTTCGTGATCCTGGAGTCGTAAGATCCACCTTTTAAGTACATTGTCCCCAAACTTGTCAATGGTTAATACAGGCCTTCCATCGCTTACTACTCTGTCTTTTCTTATTTCTTGTGGAAAAATGTGTACAAACAATTATAACATTTTCTTCCGGCCACATCATATTCCCTGCCGTCTACCTGGAACGTGTATATAACAATAATACTCTAATATCTAAAAAATTAATATTGCGCTTCCAAAACCCCTGCAAAACAAGGAAATATGGGATTAAAGCCTAGGCTTCTCATAAGTTTTCATAAGGGTAAAGGCTACTGTTGCTTTAACTCACTATTTTATCACTTTATCACCACTTACTATTACAAACATACAAGTAGGCATATACTGTATAAATTCGAGTGTGCACTGCTATTACGTTAAATACTATGCGTATGCATGTATGTATGTATATAACTTGGCATCTACGCGCGCACGCACACAAACACATTATATATATATATATATATATATGTATATATATATATATATATATATATACATATACATATACATATACATAATATATATATATATATATATAATATATATATATATATATATATATATATATATATATATATATATATATACATATATATATATATATATATATATATATATATATATATATATATACATATATATATATATATATACTATATATATATATATATATATATATATATACATATATATATATATATATATATATATATATATATATATACTACAATATACATATACATATATATATATCATATATATATATATATATATATATATATATATATATATACTATATATATATATATATATATATATATATATATATATCTATATACATATATATATATATATATATATATATATATATATATCTATATATATATATATATATATCACACTCACACATATATACTATATATATATATATATATATATATATATATATATATATATATATATATATATATATATATATATATATATATATATATATATATATATATATATATATATATATATATATATATACTATATATATATATTATATATATATATATATATATATATATATATATATATATATATTATCTAATAAAAGGAGCCCATAAAAACACCAAAAATGTAGAGAGAAAAGTACTATATTTCAGAGACTGCTGTCTCTCTCTTCAGGTATATGAATGAGAAAAGTTTACAGAAAAGGTGGTATTTATACCAAGAGATTCGTCCACAAGTAAGCCAATTTAGGTCACGCTGATAATCTTCCTTTAATCTTCTTAAGCGTTGGTTGAATGAACACTGCGTCGACGATGTCCGATGTCCAATTCCCTTTTGAGATGTTCATTACCTGCTTCTCTTTTATTAAGGCCGATTCCATCATTTGACTCTTGTACCGCAGTTGCTGCTATAAATTACACGTGACATATTCCAGTTATTCTATGGTTATGTTCATTTATATGATTGAAAATAGCCGAGTTCTGTTGTCCATACCTAACTGACCGTTTGTGTTGTATTAATCTCTGGGGAAGTGATTTACCTGTAAATCCGATGTAAGATTGGTCACAGTCCTGGCATGGGATCTCATATACCCCAGAGTCTTTGGGCGATGTCTTTTGTTGGACGTTAATCAGGGATTTGGCTAAGGTATTTGGGTAGGTAAATGCAAAAGGGTTGGATTTCCCAAGGGTGTGAGTTACTCTCTTAATCGTCTCCAGGTGGGGAATTTTTATTTTATTGTTGGGTGTGTCTCTGGTCTTGTCTTTAGGGGGTCGGTAGAAATTACGTTTGCTTTTTGAATTGCTTTCTCAATTATTGGTCAGGATACTTTAAAGATGAAAGTTGCTTGCGAATTAGTTCAAATTCTTTTTCCAGGAAATCTGGGGAACAAATTCGTAAGGCTCTTAAGAATAGGTTGCTAGCTAGACTTATCTTGATAGTATTGTCATGATAGCTAAAGTAGTGAATATATGAAAGTGAGAACGTTGGTTTTCTGTATATGGTAAATTTGTATTCTGTCGTGTCTCTGATTATTAAAACATCAAGAAAAGGAATTTTGTTGTCTGTTTCCCATTCAACTTTAAATTTGATGCTGGGCACTAATGCGTTTAATTTTGAGAGGAATTCATTAAAATTACCCCACTTATTATCCCAAAATGTTAGTATGTCATCCACGTATCTCATCCACAGCATGTTTTTGGGTTTTATTGCATTTATTACTGTAGTTCAAAGTATTCCATGTACAGATTGGCTAAAATAGGACTTAAAGGACTACCCATACTACACCCGAATTTTTGCTTGTAGAATGATTCCCCGAATGAAAATACGTTATTAGATGCACATAATTCAACTAACTTTATTATTTTGTCAAGTGCCAAAGGGAAATGATCTGAATAGGGGGATAATTTTTCCCTTAAAAACTGAAGAACGTCCTGTACTGGTACTTTTGTGAATAGGGAGTCTACGTCAAGGCTTAAAAGTTTTATGTTGTGAAGTGGTATATGTGCTTCTCTGAATTTGTGACAAAAGTCTTCCGAATGTTTGATGTGACTGGGAGAAAAAGTGCCTAAAAAAGGAGAAAGGAGGCCAGCTAACCATTTAGAAATTTTGTAATTGAAAGCTCCGGCGCATGAAACGATGGGTCTGAATGGAAGATTGTCTTTGTGAGTTTTGGGAAGACCATAAAAGTAGGGTAATTTAGGATTGATTACTTTAAATTTCTCTAATAGTTCAATACTCTTTTGTCTTGGCCAATTAATCTTACTTTCCGAAAAAATTCTGTGGGAACGTTCTGGAGGGGATTTTTCGTCAGTTTTTCGTAAGTATTTGTGTCGCTAAGGAGCTGGTTGATTTTGTCGAGGTAGAAGTCTTTGTCCATTATTACAATTTTGCCGTCTTTGTCGGATCTACTTATTATAACATCTAACTTTTTTAGCGAGTGGATGGCTATCATGAATCTGCGGGGAACAGGATATTTCTTATGAAGGTCAGTTAAAGCATTTAGTAACACTCCTTTTAAACATATCTCTTCACGGCTGTAGTTTTTGTCAGATATGAATTTATCAAAAGCCACTATGAAGTCTAGGTTGTTTTTGCGGTCTGGCATTAGGGCAAAGGATAAGCCTAAATTTAAAACTAAATGTTGATTTACAGTAAGGGGGGTGTTGGATAAGTTTAAAACTTTGTCTTGTTGTTCAAGATTATTCCATGCGCTATTATCTATTAGGTTATTTAACTTGCGTAAAAGTCTGTTGGAATGAGTCACGCTATTATAGACAGCAATGTCGGAACAGAATGAAATCAGATACCTGTATACGTGGTCCGTAGTGAGGAGGCGAAGATTAGATTGAGTTCCATATATCACTCTGCGTAGCACGAAGATGTCGTTTCTCGTATTGGTGATTCTTTCTTCCAGGAAAATCTTGTGTGATAGAGGGAAGGGGTTTGATTGCAGAGTCCATCTCCCGAATCCGTACATTTTTGGAAGTACTTGTTCTTTGAGGCATTCTTCCAAAATGCTTTAACTGACCTTCATAAGAAATATCCTGTTCCCCGCAGATTCATGATAGCCATCCACTCGCTAAAAAAGTTAGATGTTATAATAAGTAGATCCGACAAAGACGGCAAAATTGTAATAATGGACAAAGACTTCTACCTCGAGAAAATCAACCAGCTCCTTAGCGACACAAATACTTACGAAAAACTGACGAAAAATCCCCTCCAGAACGTTCCCACAGAATTTTTTCGGAAAGTAAGATTAATTGGCCAATACAAAAAGAGTATTGAACTATTAGAGAAATTTAAAGTAATTAATCCTAAATTACCCCCACTTTTATGGTCTTCCCAAACTCACAAGACAATCTTCCATTCAGACCCATCGTTTCATGCGCCGGAGCTTTCAATTACAAAATTTCTAAATGGTTAGCTGGCCTCCTTTCTCCTTTTTTTAGGCACTTTTTCTCCCAGTCACATCAAACATTCTTCGGAAGACTTTTGTCACAAATTCAGAGAAGCACATATACCACTTCACAACATAAAACTTTTAAGCCTTGACGTAGACTCCCTATTCACAAAAGTACCAGTACAGGACGTTCTTCAGTTTTTAAGGGAAAAATTATCCCCCTATTCAGATCATTTCCCTTTGGCACTTGACAAAATAATAAAGTTAGTTGAATTATGTGCATCTAATAACGTATTTTCATTCGGGGAATCATTCTACAAGCAAAAATTCGGGTGTAGTATGGGTAGTCCTTTAAGTCCTATTTTAGCCAATCTGTACATGGAATACTTTGAAACTACAGTAATAAATGCAATAAAACCCAAAAACATGCTGTGGATGAGATACGTGGATGACATACTAACATTTTGGGATAATAAGTGGGGTAATTTTAATGAATTCCTCTCAAAATTAAACGCATTAGTGCCCAGCATCAAATTTAAAGTTGAATGGGAAACAGACAACAAAATTCCTTTTCTTGATGTTTTAATAATCAGAGACACGACAGAATACAAATTTACCATATACAGAAAACCAACGTTCTCACTTTCATATCACTACTACTTTAGCTATCATGACAATACTATCAAGATAAGTCTAGCTAGCAACCTATTCTTAAGAGCCTTACGAATTTGTTCCCCAGATTTCCTGGAAAAAGAATTTGAACTAATTCGCAAGCAACTTTCATCTTTAAAGTATCCTGA
>NC_061108.1:54200775-54205775 GCF_015104395.2 Macrobrachium nipponense | reverse complement strand
GAAAAGTGGTTGGGAGAACTAAAAATGGTCATAATGTGGTAAAAGCTATATGAAAAGCAAGGACCTTCATATCATAGGCGCTCGAATGTGGTGTGTATTATAAAGGTGATTTCTGCTTTGTGCAGTGGGATGAATACCTTATTCATGAGCCTCCTTTAAAGGTCAGGGACATGGCTATCTGTGGAAGCTTTCAGTGCAAGGGGTTCATCCATGATTCAGCAATTAAAATGAGAATGTTACAGTGACTTTTTGTATCAAAAGACCCCCTTTTTAAGGGCAATGGGATAATGTTTATATATCTATATCATATTTATATATATACATAAATTATGTATATATGTATGTATATATATATATATATATATATATATATATATAATATATATATATGGTGCGCGTGTTTGTGTGTGTGTATTATATATATATATATATATATATATATATATATATATATATATATATATATATATATATATATATATCTATATATACTATATATATATATATATATATATATATATATATGTGTGTGTGTGTGTGTGTGTGTGTGTGTGTGTATACACTAGAGAGGAGAGAGAGAGAGAGAGAGAGAGAGAGAGAGAGAGAGAGAAATTCAAATAAGTAGAAATGTAAGACTAAATGCGCACTGTGTAACGGTATACTGCATTCTAAAAAAATAAAGTAGGCAAATACACAATGTGTATTTTTGCAGGTTGAAAGGTCCCGAAAAGCACCCAAGGACCGAGCGAGAAAAGGAAAGGCCGTGAAGGTGACATATGTATTCTTCATGATAATCCAGAAAACCTTTGCATAATACATGAGCGACACAATGACTTCGCTCTACAACGCAAACACGGCGTGCTTTTTCTCCTACAATGATACTCGGGGAGATAGTCATTATAGTCATCATTTACAAAGTTTCTGACGTGCCACTTGACATGCCATTAGAAGCGTACCGTCATTAAGGCCTACCACGCAATGTTCTGGTTCACAGTAGGCCTATGTGGTCATCTCATTCATTGCACAGTCTGAATTGATCTTGAATTGAGCTTTATACTATTTTCTTGTGTAAGGATGTAAGTATGGTAGGGTACACTGCTTCTGCATGCACTTGTAAACAGATTTTATCCATAACGGTTAAGCAGAGAGAGAGAGAGAGAGAGAGAGAGAGAGAGAGAGAGAGAGAGTACATTCCAAAAATTTTCGCCAGTAAAAATAATAGGAAAGGGATTATTTATATTAAACCTCATAATCATCATCATTCCTACTCATGTGCTTTGTACTTTTTAACTATTGCATGTGACCTTGACTGAAGTTATTATTATTTTTTTTTTTCTCTCTCTATCACAGTCCTCCAATTCGGCTGGGTGGTATTTATAGTGTGAGGTTCCGGGTTGCATCCTGCCTCCTTAGGAGTCCATCACTTTTCTTACTATGTGCGCCGTTTTTTAGGATCACAATTATTATTATTATTATTATTATTTTTTTTTTTTTTTTTGCTCTATCACAGTCCTCCAATTCGACTGGGTGGTATTTATAGTGTGGGGTTCCGGGTTGCATCCTTGCCCCTCCTTTAGGAGAGTCCATCACTTTGTCCTCACTAATGTGTGCCGTTTTCTAGGATCACACTCTTCTGCATGAGTCCTGGAGCTACTTCAGCCTCTAGTTTTTCTAGATTCCTTTTCAGGGATCTTGGGATCTGTGGCCTAGTGCTCCTATGATTATGGGTACGATTTCCACTGGCATATCCCATATCCTTCTTATTTTCTATTTTCAGATCTTGATACTTAGCCATTTTTTTCCCTCTTTCTCTTCAACTCTGGTGTCCCATGGTATTGCGACATCAATGAGTGATACTTTCTTCTTGACTTTGTCAATCAACTTCACGTCTGGTCTGTTTTGCACGTATCACCCTATCCGTTCTGATACCATAGTCAGAGGATCTTTGCCTGATCGTTTTCTATCACTCCTTCAGGTTGGTGCTCGTACCACTTATTACTGCAAGGTAGCTGATGTTTCTTGTACAGGCTCCAGTGGAGGGCTTTTGCTACTGAATCATGCCTCTTTTTGTACTGGTTCTGTGCAAGTGCCGGGCATTCACTTGCTATGTGGTTTATGGTTTCATTTTTCGTATTGCACTTCCTACATAGGGGAGAGATGTTATTTCCGTCTATTGTTCTTTGAACATATCTGGTTCTTAGGGCCTGATCTTTGTGCCGCTGTTATCATTCCTTCAGTTTCCTTCTTTAGCTCTCCCCTCTGTAGCCATTGCCAATTGTCATCGCTGGCTAGTTCTTTAGTCTGTCTCATGTATTGTCCGTGCATTGGTTTGTTGTGCCAGTCCTCCTGGTTCTGTCTGTCTTTCTCCTGTCTCGTATATTTTCTGGGTCTTCGTCTACTTTTATTAGTTCTTTTTCCCTTCCCATTGGCCACTCCTTTAGACCACTCGTCTTCACTGGTTTTCAGATTTTGCCCAGTGCTCTATTTTCGATGTTGACGCAGTCCTCTATACTTAGTAGTCCTCTCCCTCCTTCCTTTCGTGTTATGTATAGTCTGTCTGTATTTGCTCTTGGGTGTAGTGCTTTGTGTATTGTCATGTGTTTCCTGGTTTTCTGATCTATGCTGCGGAGTTCTGCCTTCGTCCATTCCACTATTCCTGGCGCTGTATCTGATTACTGGTACTGCCCATGTGTTTATGGTTTTTATCATATTTCGGCATTGAGTTTTGACTTGAGTATCGCCTTGAGTCTCTACATATATTCTTTCCTGATTGTGTCCTTCATCTCTTGGTGTTTTATATCCCCTCCTTCCATTATTCCAGGTATTTGTATCCTGTCTCATCTATGTGTTTGATGTTGCTCCCATCTGGTAGCTTTATCCCTTCAGTTCTCGTTACTTTGCCTTTTTGTATGTTGACTAAGGCGCATTTTTCTATTCCAAACTCCATCCTGATGTCCCCAGATACAATCCTTACAGTCTGGATTAGGGTATCTATTTCCTTGATGCTCTTACCGTACAGCTTGATGTCGTCCATGAACATCAGATGGTTGATTCTGTTGCCTCTTTTCTTGAGTTGGTACCCGGCATCCATCTTCTGTAGTACTTTTGTCATGGGAATCATGGCTACTACGAAGAGTAGTGGGGACAGTGAGTCGCCCTGAAGATCTCCCTCTGCTAGTCTTATTCCAGAGCTTGTAAGTATTGTATTCCAGTTGCGCATTGTATTTTTGAGAAGCTGATGGTGTTTTCCTCTGCCCCATATATTTTCAGGCATTCTATTAGCCATGTGTGTGGTATCATGTCGAAGGCTTTCTTATAGTCTATCCATGCCATGCTTAGGTTGGTTTTCCTTCTCCTACTGTTCTTCATTACCATTTTGTCTATCAGGAGCTGGTCTTTTGTGCCCCTACACTTCCTTCTGCAGCCTTTCTGTTGGTGGGGGATGGTGTTTGTCTCCTCTAGGTAGTTGTATAGCCTTTCACTGATGATACCTGTTAGTAACTTCCACATTATTGGTAGGCAGGTGATAGGCCTGTGGTTACTGGCTGTATTTCCCTTACTCTTGTCTTTTGTACTAAGGATGTTTCTTCCTGTGGTCATCCATTTGGGTGCTTGGTGATTTGAGATACAATGCTGGAGTTGTTCTGCTATTCGTGGGTGTAGGGCCTTGAAGTTTTTGAGCCAGTATCCATGGACTTCATCGGGACCTGGGGCTTTCCAGTTTGGCATTTTCTTTAGTTGGTGTCTGACTGTGTCTGTCGTGATCTCTGTGAATCTTTGTTTTATTCTCCCTGTTTCTTCTTCCTTGACTTCCTAGAGCCATGTTGCATGTTTGTTGTGTGATACCAGATTGCTCCATATGTTTTCCCAGAGTCTCTTACTTGGTTCGGCTTCAAGAATTTCTGGGTGGTTGTCTTCCCCTCTTAGTTGGCTGTATAGTCTTTTCTGGTTGGTTCCGATAGTTTGTTCTGTTGGTATCCCTTATTCCTGTCATGTACCATTGGATCTTATGTGCTTTGGCCTTAAGCCTCTGTTTTACATCTTCTATTGTGTTGTTTAGTCCCCTCTCTTGTACTTTGTATTTCTCGTTGAGTTCCTCCCTTGTTTTCTTGCTTCTTAGCCTTTTTTCTGCCATCTCTTTCAGTTTACTCAAGTCAGATCTCATCACCATGATTTGCTTTCCCAGGCGCCTTTTCCAAGGAGGTTGCTGTTTTGGTTTCTGTTGGGTTGGTTGTGCTGGTGGTGTTGGTGTTCGAATCCCCATCAGTTCTGCTACTAATCTTGCTCCTGCATATGTCAAGTTATTTGTTTCTGTGATACTGGTGGTGTGTATTATGCCCATTATTTCATTGACCTCACTTGTTTTCTCCCTTAATTTCTTGGTGTTGTAGGCTTTCATGGAGGGGATCTTTGTTCTCTCTGTATCTGGCTCCATCCATTGTCTAATCTTTTCTACCCATTCCGTCCTCTCTATTACTTCGTCGGTGTTTCTTCGTGTGTCGTTGTTTGATACCTCATCCTCCCTGTCGTCTTCTGTGGCATCGTCTCTCAGTTCGTCTTCGTGTAATTCGTTGTCGTGTGACATTTCCCTTTCCAGTTCTTCTCTTTCTGTTGGGGAGAGCCAGTTCTTTTTCTTTATGTTCCTTACTTGGTCTGCCAGCCTCTGCTCTGTTTGGGGGGTGTTATTCCTCTCATTCCAGATGTTGACCAATCTTCTTCTATATCCCTCTCCGTCGGGTTGCTTCTGATGAGCAACTCCATATTTCCTTATTTTCTTCTCTTGTCCATTTCTTCCTTTTTGCCTCTGTAGCTCCAATCTCAGGCTGTTGATTACTGTCGTTGTGGTGTTCAGTTGCTGGATGATGACCTCCAAGTACCTGACCGTCTTCCCCTTCAATTGGGTTGAATACCTGGTTGCCGGACGAAGCTCCTCTGTTGCCAGAGGTTCCATTTACGTAATAATAAAATAATTATTATTATTATTATTATTATCATTATTA
>NC_061108.1:54183275-54195775 GCF_015104395.2 Macrobrachium nipponense | reverse complement strand
CGTTTCCTCGTTTCTGTAGAGTGAAATAGACCTTATTGCTAATCTTGTAGTGTCAGTTTGGATATTAAGTCTTCTTTTGACTATGTTTTCCTCTGTAAAATCAGTTTGCCTTAGTAAAGGGTCGGAACAAGACCGAAAGTATTCGGCTATCTCGCTTTTTTATTTGTTCCTTAGTGGAAAAAACCTTTATATATATGTATATATATATATATATATATATATATATATATATATATATATATATATATATATGCATATGTATATATATAAATATATATATAGTGGGCACAATTTTCAGTGTCAAAAATGATAACAATGATTGCAGGTCCACAATAATATCGCATGTGAAGTATATAAAGTGTTTAATGATAAGAGCTTTCGAACCCTGCACCAGGTTCATCCTCAGCAAAGTGAACATTATGAATTTAAAAATCTTTCGAAGTAAACTTCTGAATAGGACAATTATTCCACTATGACGAACGCAAATGAAGGAAGCGCTCAACAGCCCAACTAGGTGATTCCGTGTTGTTCGAATCCTGCTGGTTATTCTGCTGGAACGTCTTGTTGGCTGTGATGATGCTGCACGGTGTTCCCTTGGCGATGCGGCTGTAATAATGCTGGACATCACGTCCCCTGTGTTGTAATCTGTCTGAGGGAGGAGAGCAGAAGAGGGGGCAGCATCAGGCGGAGAAAAAACAGAGCTTGTCTTAAGATTAAAATTTTTAACAAAGTTTTTAAGAATGCAAAAATTGACTAATGGGTCTTCCCCAACGAACGACTTGTTACCGTAAAAAGCTTGTCCTAAGTTTATGGCGGCACCTTCCACTACTCTTCTTGTTTGGACATTGTTATTTTTAAAAATTATGTTAGATCCATCCCAATTCGGTCTATGGTTGTTCTTAAAAGCATGGGAGACTATTGCATTGTTCTGTGCATGAAGTGCATATGCTCGTTTGTGTTCCCTTAATCGGGTCGGTAATCCTCTTCCACTTTCCCCAAAATATTTTTCCTTGCAGTCATGACAAGGGATTTCGTATACTCCCGGAATGATAGTATTCTTATCGTTATTGTTGTTTCTGATTAGTTTATGGCTAATGGTGTTTGGGTATTTAAAAACTATTTTGGTATCTTTCTGGCTACTGTTAACGTAATTACATAATTTGTCGAGGTTGGGATTAAATGGGAGGGGTAAGAATCTGTTGGGTTTTTCCTTGGGGTTGTTAACAGGACGATAAAATGCTTTCTTAGCTCGTGAAATGGCTTTGTCAATAAAATGATCGGGGTATCTTAGTCCTCTAAAAGTTGATCGTATGTAGTAATGAACTTTGCCCTACGTGCTTTTAAAATATGCAACCCGGAGTTTGTCGATGGAGAAATTCAGCACATACGATCAACTTTTAGAGGACTAAGATACCCCGATCATTTTATTGACAAAGCCATTTCACGAGCTAAGAAAGCATTATATCATCCTGTTAACAACCCCAAGGAAAAACCCAACAGATTCTTACCCCTCCCAAGGGTATCAGGTTAGCCTACCTTTCTGTTGGGCTGAACGTCCTGGTAACAATTATTGTAATGCTCTCGTGCAACTGAATGCACTTGAAAAACAGTTTCCTATAGATCACAGTTACCGTAATGATTATGAAAATGTCCTTCACACGTATTTATCAGCGGAATTCATTCGGGAAATAACAAATCCCAAAATTGAGGGGTATTATTTGCCTTACTTTGGCATGAAAATCAGTCTCACAACACCCTTGCGTATTGTCTTTTAACGCATTGTCAAAGGTTAAGGTCGCTTAACGACTGCTTATATCCTGGTCCTAATTTAGTAGAACTCCTGTACGATTTGCTTATTAAGTTTCACCGAAACCCACATGCCTTCATCTCTGACATATTGAAAGCCTTTCGTAGAGTGCTGTTGCATCCAGATGATGTGAAAGATGCTCGTTTCTTGTGGCAACTGGGGCCTGCACGAACGGCCACATACGCCTTTAATGTAGTTGTAGCTGGAATCAACAACATTCCATACATATTGCAACAAGTACTCAGAACCCATCTCCAAGAAAGGGGGAGGGAAGATCTTGTTAAATTCTTCTTTGTGGACAACTTCTGGATGAAGTTTACATGCCGTTAACAAGGCGTGCTAGTAGCAGTGAGCTATTTGATAAGCAAATAGATTGCCAGGAACTGCTAGAAGTTACATGCTTGGAATGGTGTGGGATAGAAGTGAGGGTAGCTCAAGTTTGAAGCCTTGTAAGGAAATGGGAAGGGATTTAGATAATACCAGACTCGCTAAACGTCAGTTGTCATCACTACTAGTAGGGAAAAGTTATCCTTCGGGAATTATGGGAATCTGGGGTGGGTTGGGATGACGTGCAGTTCAAAGAACATCTGCTAGAAGCTAGTAAAGTTCTTGAGTTTAATAATGTCCACACGTTCAAGTTCAAAAGAGGAATTTTAGGAAGAACTGTATTGCATCTATTTACCGATGCCTCAAGTAAGGCTTATGGCACCATAGCCTATGTTAGGCCGGGAGAAGAACAGGACGATGTCTTGACATCTAAGATGAGGGTTACTCCCAGAAAACCAGCCAAGTTGATGATTACTAAGCTCAAAAATTTAGCCTCGTCCCTAGGGTTCAGGTTAGGTAAACATTTGTGCAAATTGCTAAATATCTCAAATATTGTGGTCTGGACTAATAGCAAAGGGACAAGGCTAAATGTTTAGCGAGTCTGGTATTATCTAAATCCCTTCCCATTTCCTTACAAGGCTTCAAACTTGAGCTATCCTCACTTCTATCCCACACCATTCCAAGCATGTAACTTCTAGCAGTTCCTGGCAATCTATTTGCTTATCAAATAGCTCACTGCTACTAGCACGCCTTGTTAACGGCATGTAAACTTCATCCAGAAGTTGTCCACAAAGAAGAATTTAACAAGATCTTCCCTCCCCCTTTCTTGGAGATGGGTTCTGAGTACTTGTTGCAATATGTATGGAATGTTGTTGATTCCAGCTACAACTACATTAAAGGCGTATGTGGCCGTTCGTGCAGGCCCCAGTTGCCACAAGAAACGAGCATCTTTCACATCATCTGGATGCAACAGCACTCTACGAAAGGCTTTCAATATGTCAGAGATGAAGGCATGTGGGTTTCGGTGAAACTTAATAAGCAAATCGTACAGGAGTTCTACTAAATTAGGACCAGGATATAAGCAGTCGTTAAGCGACCTTAACCTTTGACAATGCGTTAAAAGACAATACGCAAGGGTGTTGTGAGACTGATTTTCATGCCAAAGTAAGGCAAATAATACCCCTCAATTTTGGGATTTGTTATTTCCCGAATGAATTCCGCTGATAAATACGTGTGAAGGACATTTTCATAATCATTACGGTAACTGCGATCTATAGGAAACTGTTTTTCAAGTGCATTCAGTTGCACGAGAGCATTACAATAATTGTTACCAGGATGTTCAGCCCAACAGAAAGGTAGGCTAACCTGATACCCTTGTTCAGTACTAACGATACTATTCTAGACTTTACGTAAGGCAGCATGCTCAGAAATAGTGAATAGTTCGGACGGTGCAATTCAAATGGTGTCTAGTTTCCACCACATAACATCAATTTCTTCGTTCAAGCGGCATACTCTCAAAGTGCGTACAACAGAAACATCCAACCCTTCCAGGCCCACTGAGGCACTCAAGCCATATGGCGTTACGCCATTGTGAGCGACGAACAGGCTCACTCTATTTGTCTTATCCATCCCCATAACAAATAAACTGAAATAATCAGCCCCAATGAGAATATTGACATTTTTAAGAATATCTCCATGAATTACCTCATCAGTCATGATTCTTTACGTTATAAAGACCAACATTGTGGATGGGCATATTAATGTCGTCTTGAACAACGTTTATCAAATTACTCTAAGCCCTATGTGCATGTGACATGATACAACATCAAAATCTCCATGGACAATCTGAGAATCAAAGAGAGCAATAAACAAAGATACATGCTTGATTACTGGAAGTTGCATCTTTTTTGCCAACCAACTAGAGATAAAGCTGCGTTGACTACCTGTTCAAGGGACGCACGTGCAAAAAGGTTGATCACGAGCGTATACAAGGGCAGGTGCTGTGGGTAACAATGTAGCTGGTAGCTCAGTCGAAGGCTCGTCCTTGACCATTTTTGCGTTTATGTGAGGCTTTTCATTCTTTTATTTTGGCTGAACTTTCTGGTTTACATTAGATCCATTGTTTTTCACGAGTTGCGAAATTACATGAGAGGGCTTAGAGGAGGATTGATAACTTCAACGATGGGTAGTAGGCACAACGGACTGGATTGGTGGTTCTCTCTTTCACATATTAAGCTATGATGGCGACTATCACACAACTTACAATTTCTTTCACTACTACATTGTTTACTGCTGTGACCAGAGGCAAAACAATTAAAGGACTTTTTAATTAGGATTAATTGGTGCTTCTTAGCATCTACAGATAGATGTTTTGAACAATTGGAGGTGGTGTGGTTGCCATTAGAGAATGGACATGATGTCATACTCGGTTTGTTGGTGTCCACCCCCTTTTTAAATTGCAATTAATTGTCTTCCAAGCTATGTATGAGGAAATCTAATGCCTCAAACAACTCATCTAAGGAAACGTCTCACTTACGAAGATAGTCAGCTACTCGCTAGACTTGATCCCGAGATAGTTTTTGGTTGATAAGGCTCAGTAACCCTTAAACGCTGAGCCGGTATTTCAGAAAGTGTCTCCTGTATGCTGGCGGCATTCGGGAGTGAGTGCCGAAGCGGAAAAAAGTTTTTTTTTCAAAAAATCACAGCACGCTTAGTTTTCAAGATTAAGAGTTAATTTTTAGCTCCTTTTTTGGCATTGACTGAAGTTTACTATGCAACCATCAGATGTGAAAAAAATATCATTATCATATATAAATATTTGAATATATGACAGCGCAAAAAAAATTTTCATATATAATTGTATACAAATCCTGCTGTGAGCAAAACGGTTAAAGCTAATGGGTTAATTATTTTTTGTTGTATTTTACACTAAATTGTAAAACGATCAAAGAAACACAGAAAAAATATCATCACAATATGATGCATGAATTCGTAATGCATGGACGTAAAAAAAGTTTTTTCAAAATTTCACCATAAATCGAAATATTGTGCTAGAGACTTCCCGTTTGTTCCAAATTAAGGTAATTGATTGAATATTTCTAGACTGTAAGTGTTGTAACTTACAGTCGCGTTTTTCGACCATTTCGGTCAAGTCAAAGTTGACCGAAGGTTGAAATTTTGGCACTTATTGATTTATATGAAAATATTTCAAAACTGATAAAAGCTACAACCATGGGTTGTTTTTAATTGTATTCCACATGAAATTGCTCACATTTTCATATATAAAACTTTATGCTAATATAAAACGGTGCAAACATTACAACACTTTTTCAGAAGAGTTACGGCGCGAACATAAGGAAAAAGTTGTTTTAAAAAATTCACCATAAATCGAAATAGTGCGCTAGAGACTCCCAATTTGTTGCACAATAAAGGTAAATGATTGGATATTACTAGAATGTAAGAGTTTTTGCTTACAATTGCGTTTTTCGACCATTTTGGTCGAATCAAAGTTGACCAAAGGTTGAAATTTTGGCACTTATCGTTATTTATATGAAAATATTTCAAAACTGATAAAAGCTAAAACCATGGGTTTCTTATTGTTGTATTCTACATGAAATTGCGCACATTTTCATATATAACACTTTATGTAACGGCACATATAAAACGGTGCAAACTTTACGACAATCTGACAAAAAAAATTCTGATTTTGTTGTTTGTTGTTTATGATTAAGCTGACCTTGTGTCAGCACGGGCTCTTGCTCACAGAGCAGCCCGTAACTTCATTCCTGATTTTTTCGGAAGAGTTACCACTCGGACGTAAGGAAAAAGTTTTTTTTTTAATTCACCATAAATCGAGATATTGTGCTAGAGACTTCCAAGTTGTTGCAAAACAAAGGAAAATGATTGAGTATTACTAAAATATAAGAGTTTTAGCTTACAATTGTGCTTTTCGGCCATTTCGGTCGAGTCAAAGTTGACGAAAGGTTGAAATTTTGGCACTTTATCGTTATTTATATGAAAATATTTCAAAACTGATAAAAGCTACAACCATGGGTTGTTTGTTATTGTATTCTACATGAAATCACGCACATTTTAATGTATAAAACTTTATGTAACGGCTAATATAAAACGATGCAAACATTACGACAATCGGAAGAAAGAATTTCTGATTTTTTCGGCAGTTACCTCGTAGACGTAAGGAAAAAGTTTATTCAAAAATTCACCATAAATCGAAATATTGTGCTAGAGACTTCCAATTTGATGCAAAATGAAGGTAAATGATTGAATATTATTAGAATGTAAGAGTTTTAGCTCACAATTGTATTTTTTGACCAAGTCGGTCGAGTCAAAGTTGACCAAAGGTTGAAAATTTGGCACTTATCATTATTTATATGAAAATATTTCAAAACTGATAAAAGCTACAACCATGGGTTGTTTATTGTCGTATTCTACATGAAAGTGCGCAAATTTTTTATATAAAACTTTATGTAACGGCTAATATAAAATGGTGCAAACATTACGACAATCGGATGAAAAAATGTCCGATTTTTTTAGATGAGTCACCGTGCGGACGTAAGGAAAAAGATTTTTTCAAAAATTCACCATAAATCGAAATACTGTGCTAGAGACTTCCAATTTGTTGCCAAATAAAGGTACATGATTGAATATTAATATAATGTAAGAGTTTTAGCTTACAATTGCGTTTTTGTTTACCATTTCGGTCAAGTCAAAGTTGACCGAAGGTTGAAATTTTGGCACTTATCATTATTTATATGAAAATATTACCAAACCAAAAAAAGCTACAACCATGGGTTGTTTTTTGTTGTATTCTACATGTAATTGCGTATATTTTCATATATAAAACTCTATGTAACGGCTAATATAAAATGGTGCAAAAATTATGTCAAAGTGACAAAATATTTTCTGAGATTTGTCGCTGATGCTTTTTAGTGCGAGAAGAAAGAAATTTGCGCATGCGCGCCTGGGTAACGCTTGTAAACAAAACAACAGCTTGATTCATGAACTCTCAGCATCCCTCAAGGTGCGTGATTCAAAAGTTTTCACCAAGAAGGCCTATAACTGTTTTTCGCGAATTTAAAAAAAACTTTTTTGCGTCTTAAGTATCATACGTCAATTAAGCACCCTACAGACAATTTTCGTCGACGTTTAATACGCCCAATAGGCGTTCAAGGGGTAACCTACCTTGATCCAATGGGGATCCACTGAGGCATTTGATTTGGTCAATGAGTATGGTAAGTTTGATACAAAATTTCTTAAGATCAATACAATTACATTTGGAATTATTTCGGCCAGTCTACAATGTAGAATAGCTAGCATTTGATGCCGATTCCCATAGTACTTGTCTAACAAGTCTAGGAGTATACTATAGTTGGCGGCAGTTATGCTCAAGGCCTGAATTACCTAGAACGGCTCCCCTTCAAGAGATCCAATCAAATATGTGTATTTGGCTACATCACCTAAATTGGTATGTTGATGAACGTGGGTGTTAAATAGTGCCTTAAAGGTGTGGAACTCACTTTTTTCACCTTTGAATGTGAGGCAGATGGGTTTTAGTCTGCGATACGATAGCCAAAGTGCCAATAAGGCTTAGTATTAAGGTGATCATTTGACTTGCATCATCCAACGCTTTCACTACTTTAGTTCGTACGGCGAGCTCCAATTTAACTATATGACTTAGACACAGCGATCTAAGCTGCTGTTTGTCAGCTTGAATGCGTTCCAGCAAATTTTGATACACGTTTTCATTTAAGGAATCAAGGAGATTCCTTTAGGTGCGACTTACAGTAGCAGTCAGGAGGACTACAATGGACTCAATTCAAGTTTCAACTGCGGCTACAAATTTGATTACATGGGAAGTTAGATTGGTAAATGTCTAGGAGAGGCCGCACCAGTTTTCTAAGGTATAACGACGAAAAACGGCAAGAAACCACCAGATTGGTGTTGCAGAATGTGTAGAAACACAAGGAAACTTTAAAAACAAGAAACTATCACTTACTATTACACACGAAATCTAACCTTAAACCTGCAGGAGAGGAGTGATTTGCGGGGCAGTACCTAACCTAACACAACCGCCTAACCTAACCTAGTTTGCCGTTCCCCTATCTAGCCCTAGCAGGGGTTGGGGGGGGGGGGCGCAAAGGGCACTATGCCTCTGGCAGAAATCCACCAGTTTTTGTGTATTTTCTGAATACACTAGACAAAAATCACCATAACTTAAATAACAGTCACTACAGGATGATGAAATTTCGTCAACAAGATCTGGAATATTATCCCGTAAATGCTGCCCAGAAAAAGTGCTGGCTACTGGCTCCATGTCTGAGAAGGAACTGAAATAGCGTTGGTAGGATAATGTATTCTTTCGGCGAGAAAATTTTCGAACACCCTCGCCATTGGCCAAAGTTTCTGATCAAATGTCAAAAAATGAAACTGTGATTGACCAAATGTGTAAGACGTCATAATGTACCTGTTTCTCTGTGGATTTTAGTAGTTTCACAGCTCATTAAAAGTAAAGATTTCCTTTGAGGAACCATCTCTCCCAACTTAGGAATAATTAGAGGTAAAACTTGTCAAGCTCATTTGATTCCACCTCGTTCAATCTCTCATATAATGATTATACTATTTATATAGTTTTTCACATGATTTTTCCATGTAAGTGATTATTCCTTAACATTCAGCGCTGCATGCTTCTGAAGTTTTACCCGTTAGATTAACACCACAGTATGTTGACGTTTCCTTATGTTATTTTACCTCCTGAACAAGAATTTAAAGTGATATTTATTCGGTCAACTGTAATTAAACCATAACTTACCTTTGAAGACTACATGACGGTACAAGGGGTGCGACATACCAACATGCTGAGTTCAAAGATAAATAACACATTAGTTACAGTCGGCCGGCAAAATAATACCTTAAACTCTTGAAAAGTAAGTAAAATAACATAGGAAAACGTCAACTGCCATAGTTTGCTTCGACTGAACAATCTTCAAAGTTTTCGTTCGGGGCCAAGAAATGTAAAAAACGCCAAATTTGAATTCTGGTAAGTGGTGTGGGATACGTAACCAACAGGGAGCATTAAATCTGGTAAGGGGGCGGGGGTGGGGGGGGGGGGGGGGGGGGGGGTACTGGGAGAGGAAGGAACAGGTACGAGTTGGTAAAGCCACGCTGTGATATGATGTGCAATAACAATTCCCAATAAATATCACCAACATCAAAAGCACTAAACCTTAGGAACACCTAAACACAATTTATATAACTAAATCATGTACATAAAGATTAGGAACCTTACCTTAAATGTTACCTAAACACCTTCCTTTGTAGGTCAAGCCTACGAGGGCAAAAGGCCTGTTTTCTTGATCTTGACAGTATATTATCAACCTTTCATACTGCCCCAAGTAATGGACTGAAAAGTCCTTTTAACTAAGGAAACAGTCAAAACAAGTACATATTTTCAGCGTGGGGGGGGGGGGGGGGGCATGTAGCGCGAAACAGGGTAGGGAGGATGGGGTGGGGGTTAAATGTTTACATTTGCAATAAAAAACACACAAACACGTGTATATATTTTATATATACACGGTTTTACACATCTGGTAATTAAGTATGAATTATCAAGTACAAGTCATGAGGCCATTTTAGTGAATAATGAATAGAATATTACCAAGTTTCAAGAATCAGAGTGGCCAGTTCAGGGGGTAATTGAACTTAACAAGAAATGTTGAGAACAATTGTAAAAACTGTGTAACCTGACCAGTGGTACTCCGTCCCCCATACCCCCCTTAAAAGAAAGACAAAGTTATAGCAAGAGTAACATACAGGTTAGGATAATAATCAAACCAAACTAACCTAACTTAACCTAGTAGAACATGTCACCTGACCGCCTTACCCCCCCTTAAGGAAGGCAATCTTAGAAGTGTAACATATAGGTTAGGATACTAACTTAACCAACCTAACCTAGTAGAATGTGTTACCTGGCCGTGGGCACGGAGCCTACCTGTAACCCCCCTTACAGAAAAAAAATCTTAGAAGTGTAAAATATAGGTTAGGATTCTTACCTAACCTATATGTGTTAACAAGACTGCGGGTGGGGGGCCCGTCCTGTACCCCCCTCCAGAAACATAATATAATAAGTAGATATAATGAGTAAAATGTTATCCAAGAAATTGTTATGGATCAGAAAGGCATGTAAAGGTGAATATTGAAAAAAGAAGGGAGAAAAAATGCATGTGTAATTTGGAATGTCTGTAAAATGTAAAAATGTAATACCATCAATTTTTACGTCATTAACAGAAAGGTCTCGAACATCCTAAAACCTCCTTCTAGTCCCACACCTACGGAGACTTTCTGGGGCCTGCCCTCAATTGTAACATAATATTGTAAGATATATAAGGCAACATTATGAAGTGAGAACAAGTCAGTGCACATATGTAAACAATACTATGATAAACAGAACAGAAATAAAAGCTTGAAATGATATTACACGGTTATAAAAGAAATGAGGAAAAGAAATATATGTAAATGCATGAATCCCCCAAAAACCTCCACTCGGTTCTATCGCAATGTGGGGTTAATAATGCAACATGATTGATTAAATACATGTACCCCGCCAAAAAAACCCACCATTTATCTCGCTAAGGAAGTCGGTGTCTGAAACAAAAGCTCCCTTATATAACACGGCGCATGTGCGGTAGGATTGGCACATGTGTAGTAGGATTCGGCATTGTAATAGCAGTAGTAATAAGTTGATTTCGCCTGTGTAACGGCTCCATTATCTGTTTATTTATCGCTTTATTTCAGTTTGTATTTCGTGTATCAATTGTCATAAGGAGGAAATAACACAATGCTACAGCAAAACCTTCCCCCAAGTGTTTTACCCCACCCATAACCCCGCATTTCCATCTGTCCCCCTTACCTTAGGATAGAGTTGTAAGGCATAAATGTCCCAAGTGTTTCAACCCACCCAAAACCCCGCATTCCCATTGATCCCCCTTACCATAGGATAAATTTTAAAGGTAAATTACAGGTTAATTACAGCCAGCCGAAAAAGTTTTACTTCAAATTCTTGCTCAGGAGGTAAAACTATAGAAAAACGTCAACTGGCATAGTCTAGTTCGCTGCAGTATTAGTGCTTAGATCTACCCCTACAATTAACATAATCAAGTTGTAGTTGCTCGGGGACTGGATCCTTAAGACTATCCAGTTCGACGGATCAAAAATGTCACAAATTATATTGTGACTGCCTTACCGGTTCGTGCCTGATGTGAAATGACAGATGGTCCTACTCTAGGGGATAGGCTCCAGCCCATGCACAAGGACAACTTGACTAAAAACATGTCTGGGCTTTAAAATTTTATTACAAAATTAAGTTATTTACGCTCATATTTACTTACTTAAATGACAGACACCAAGAATAAAGGGGCTGATTGCTCTTATGTTACAACAATGAGAAGCGTGGACACATGGCCACAAGATTCTTGAAAAACTCAAAAAAATTGCTATCTACAAACAAAATTAGCCTATACACAAGTACGATTGTGAGCCACTCCACTGTTACGACAAACGTTATTCTACACACTGGGCCAATGATGGCAAAGATTATCACATATTACTTACAGATTTGCATGTCACTCACAACTCACGCCTCCCAAGTGGATACAGAACAGCAATTAACTGGAGCTCCCCAACCCACTTCTTACTTGATTGGTATCTCAGATTGAAAAGAACGCTCCGTGGGGTGACGAGCTAGTTTTTTTTTTTTTTTTTTTTTTTTTTTATCGTATTTTTGAAAAGGTTTCTAAGGACTTATATCCTTCTGTGGTGACAAAATTAACACAAATCAACATCCAAGTGGACTCTTGGTGGGCTTCAAAATCAACGAAATGTCAGCCATCGGAGGAACAGTTGGCCATTTATCTCCCCATAGCAGTCGCCACCGGTGTTTTTACGACGCAACAAAAAAAGAATTCTCAACAAATCCCTCCACCTAGTGCTATCAATTTGATAAAAGAATTTTAAAATCATATCGCATTCTGGTGTATGTTGAAGGAAACCAACCCTTAAAGAGATTGTTACTTTTCAGAGAAATTCCTAGCCCATTGGATACCTTCTCTGTATTATATGCAGCGAAGAGCTATAGTGAAAAAATATGTGCAATATTTCTCCATGACCAATTTCTGCCTGTCTTACATATGGAAGAAGTTCCACGGATGCCGACTGGCCACAAGAAAGGGATGGTTCTTGATCAAGTTTTATTTTCATGAAATTATTATTTTTTTTTTTTTTACTTTTACCATCGCTTCCTGAGTCATCGGTGCTGGTAATAGAGACTGCGCCATACTTATACCATCCTAAC
>NC_061108.1:54175775-54178275 GCF_015104395.2 Macrobrachium nipponense | reverse complement strand
ATAAAAATAATAATAAGATTGTTGGCGGTAGTATTTACGATCCCAAGGAACAAAAACATCTCTGGATACTGATAACTGGTGGACTAACGGTAATGGGAACAGGATTACGAACAGTAAGACAAAGGTATATCTAACAGCATGTGACTATCACTGGAGTTGATAAGGCTTACATAAAAACAGAAACGACGATCGTTGTTTCTTCATTTATGAAATATCAGAGAAACACAAAAAATAACTAACCTACAAAAAGTGTCACATAAGATCTCTCAATGTTTAGGAAGAATTCTGTATCTTCCTGAGAGAGAGAGAGAGAGAGAGAGAAGACATTCACTTTTCAGAATTATATGACTGAACACGTAATAGACGCATAGATTTAAAACTGCCGATCAGATCGTGAAATAACAAACTATAGTTTCCGGTAGCAAATTTCAGGATTCATTCCTGAATATAGTTAAGTGAACATATATTTCAATATATTTAACAAATGCAATAACTCCGACTTAGACGCACTCGATAATTACATACCCAGCTGTAGTCTTTACCAAGAATTGTTCTTTAAAGTGTAAGTTACTTTTATATTTTAGCTATTCATTTTTATCATAACAAAGATTTGATGATTTGAAAATACTGAATGCAAATGTTCTCATACACAACACTGTCAAAAACATACTTTTAATAGTTCTCCTCAACAGAGTACAAAAAATATACTATCTGGGGACTGTCGAGTAAGGGATTAAATGTCAGCTGAGAAGATTCAATAATACTGTCGTGGAAAAATGTTAGAATTTACATTACAAATCAAAGTAATATTACTCTACCTCCAGGCCTATATTCTCTTGATACAATGCTGAACCAAATGTTCGAATAATATTTGAAAAAGACACTTACGGATATTAATAATTGTTATTGTTCTCATCCTTATCTTGATTAGCCCAGTGGCTGGGTTAAACCAGGATGGAAGTTTCTACTTTAAAGATCAATCTCAAATTACCTTTGTATGTAATAAATTTGTTTTACATTCCAGTATTCTAAAATGGTTTCACGTTCTATTATTTCTTCGTAACCCTTTTTCCTGCAGCAAGTACTCTGCTTGAGACTGTCTTGAGTATAAGAAACATCTGGCCCACACACACACACACACTCACAAACGCACACACACACACACACACACACACACACACACACACACACACACACACACATATATATATATATATATTATATTATATATATATGGTAGATTTAGGGTACTTATCCGCGGCGGCCTAGACTATGGCCAAGTTGCGGTTTTTTCTATGCAGTTTTAACTACTGAACAAGAATTTTAAGTAATATTACTCGGACGACTGTTAATTAAACCCCCAGGGGCCAGTACTACACGCGGCAAAATACATTGGACGCCCCAATCCTAGTGGATGTCGTATCCGCGGTTACGTTCCTTGCAGTCCGTGCGGACTGCTTCTTTGCAGAAATACCATATATATACTATATATATATATACTATACTATATATATAATATATAAATATATATATATATATATATGTGTGTGTGTGTGTGTGTGTGTGTATATATATATGTACAATACTGAATTAAAACTGATGTTCTAGGAACGGATAACTTTCTCTCTGACTACATTAAGTAGACGATCAGCTTAATCAGGTACAAAGAAAACAAGGTGTCGGTTGGAGGCCCAAATACAATTTAAGGGGAAGAAATTGTTAGGAAACTCAGAGAGTTAAATTAACAGGGGAATGTATTTACACCTTAGATGATACGTTACTGAAATCAAGGTGTCGACAGTGACACGCGTGACCCTAGCCTAAGACCACGGACTGAAACAGTTGAAAAGGAGCACGTGTTCAGAGACACATGTGTTGATTCGCAGTGTTTCTTACAGGCCCAAAGCAATAGGACAAGAGAGGATCCGCCTTCAATGCAGGGAAATTGCAAACACCTGCAATACAGACGTAGTATGAACACAAGATAAGGGTTAACATGAATCTTAAGATTCCTAAGAGAACAGAGAATGAATGAATTATTGCTCAAACATTTTGAAAGGAACCACAGTTCTTAATCAAAGTATTTTCTAGGGGAAGCACAGCTCTGGGGCTTAATGAACTCACTCTGGATGATTGCACACAAACCGAGGAAAGTGGAAACATAAAAGAAAATAGAATTTAGATTGCCACCACAGATTCGTTCTGACCTTTCTCCTGGGATGTATCTTCGTAAAACTGTAGGAGAAGGAAGTCGACTTCTTCAAAAAACTGATCAAATGGAAGACTTTCCCGTGGCGGCCAACAGCCACGTGAGTTCAAGCATGGGTCCTGGCGGATTTGTACGGACGGGGAGGAAGTCTAAAAAAGTGCGACCTGAGTCACCTTTCTCAAACTGGGGTGTGGGAAAAAGTGAGAACGACTCCTGTGTGCTCTTGGCTTTCATGCATCCAGATGACTCATCTCTGTAGTTCTGGAAAAATACGAACAGGGTATTACAGGT
>NC_061108.1:54158275-54168275 GCF_015104395.2 Macrobrachium nipponense | reverse complement strand
TTACAATTTCTGCACTGCCTGTAAGATGCCGCAATGACATGCCTATGAGTAGATGCTTTGGCATCATGCGCTTCCTTTTGTTGCAGCTTTACATAAATCTTGAGAAATAGAACGTACTGGTACCTCAGTGGTCTCAGCTACTTTGGAACCACGTGCAATCAAACTTAAAAATTCTTGTAAAAGTTTGGGTGCTTTAATGTTTTCTCCAAGAAAAAATCTTTTTTTGGTGTCCAAGGCATTCCTGAAGTTCCTCTTTGGTCATCCAAAATGGCTCTTCTTAAAATCAGAACAGCCTCCTCAATTCACGCGGACTCAGAAGCAGCCACTGAGCTTGATGAACATTGAATGAATATACTAGTTCACTCTTCTAATCTGGCTGCAAAAACTGTAAGTTGTTACCCAATTTTTTTACCAGTTTATATTTTAGCTTATAAGTTTTGTACTGAGGTCTGTAGAATTCTGGAAATTACTCTTGCAAGAAGAGTACGTACTTTTCATTTAGCATTGCCAGCCTTTCAGCATTTTCTCCTTTTATGATGTTTTCGTTAACGTGCTGGCATATAAAATCAAATGCAGCATTATGAGCTTCTTGTTCTTGTTTTACTGTAGGGTTTTCCATTGCTTTATAATTACGTTCCTGTAATCTAGTGTAATGTTTCTACAAGTAGGACGATAACGTGCTTCTCTTGCATGAAGGTCATCATTGGTAATCTGGCCCAACATCTTGAAGTCCCTCAGCCTTTCTGCTGCTGCTCTGATTGTATATTCAGCTGTATGCGTTTGGCATTTAATGGGAATTTCGATTTGCCCCTTCACGTTTTTCCTGTACCTGTTGCACATTAAACAAACAGTCAAAGGAAAAAGCGGTGTTGGGATTTTTACTTTCTTCATTGTCCTTCCACTCATTGATCTAGAGGTAGCAGCCTGATTTTCATCAGCTGTACACTTTCTCTTTAAGATTCTGGAAACATTACTAAAGTTCTTATAACACCAATTGTGAGTTCCATGTAAATGCTTAAGAAATGTTTTTGAAATGTTATTGCATATTGCTTCAAGTCTTTCAGTCGGTTTGTCACTTTGACATCTAATCAATTTTTTTTTTTCATGGATCATATCAAAACTGTGGTCTGTTAAAGGTCTCACATTCTTTTCTGAATTATTACTTTCATAGTGAATTGTTAGTTACGATACTGTTGGTGACCTTGATTTTTCCTTTTTAGTTAATTTCAGCTTCAATGGCTTTTCATCTGAAGGAGTGTTAGTGGCCATTATGAGTTCTTATACCTAAAAGTAGATAAAACTCATTAATTATAACTTAATAATGATATAAGGCATACTGCATTAAAAATAGCAAAGTTTCTTGTTATGAATATGAAGTACAAAATCATTAATAAAATGTTCATCAATATTCTCATTGCTCATTATTATAACATTCTCTGCAATCGCCAATTTTAGTATTACCAATTACTTAGATAAATATTGATGATGGGGCTTAAGAACTATAAAAAACTGAATTCCTTGGCACAAAAAAACCTATGAAAATACATATCACAAAGATATAAGCAGAAAAAAATTATTAGTAATATTTTTTCCTTTTACGCCCCAATATAAATTCAACATGGTCGCTGTTACAGCCAAAATCACCAACAAACGAAGTGCAGACAAGCAGATTGTTATTCTATGATCTCTAAAGAATAAAAAAAAAAGGGGGAGGGGGCGGGGCTGCAAAAATCCCGAGGGGGGAAAGGGGGTCGTCTATGGCGGGCCCATGGTCTAAAAGCAGGGAATAGATTAATCTTATGTTAGAACAGTTGAAGATATCTATACGGGTAGTACAACAATCCTAAAGCTACATAAAGACACAGAAGTTTTTAAGAATTTATTTTGGGAAAATGTAGGAATACCTTAAGAGTTGCAGATGACATAGTACTACTCAGTGAATCAAGGGAAGAATTACAAAAGATGATAGAAGATTTGAATAGAGAAAGCAGAAATGTAGGACTGAAAATGAATATGAATGAAACTAAGATAATGTTCAATGGAAATGCAGAGACAACAAATAAAGGTTATGGACGAACCTCTAGAGATTGCTAATGAATGTACGTATTTAGGACAGACAGTAAGTGTTTCCCCAGGACATGAGACCGAAATTAAAAGAAGGATAAAAGCATGGGATGGAGAGCTTTTGGTAAACAAAATGAGATTATGAAAAGTAAAATGCCACTTTCTCTAATAAGAGAAGTATTTAATCATATGGTCTTACCAGTATTAATTCATGCATTAGAAATCTAGAGGCTTACAAAATTCTTAGAACATAAACTAGTCATAACTCAAAGCGCTATGGAAAGAATAATGATGGGAATAACCCTAAGAGACAGAAAAAGAGCAACATGGATACGAGAGCAAAGTAAAGGAGAGGATATTCTAACAAGTAAGAAAAAGAAATGGGCGTGGGCAGGACATATATTGAGAATGTTAGATATTAGATGGATGTAAAGAATAACAGAATTGGTTCCTAGAAATTGCAAACGAAGCAGGCGAAGGAAGAGATGATGATGGATTGACGAGCTAAGAAAATTTGCGGGAATAGACTGACATAGAAAGACCATAAACAGAAGGAAGTGGAAGGACATGTCTGAGGCCTCTGTCCTGCACTGGATTAGCAACGGTCGATGATGATGATGATGATGATGATAATGATGATATATATATATATATATATATATATATATATATATATATATATATATATATATATATATGGGTATGGACATTATAACTATTGACAATTTCCTGGGTCAGAAAGAACTGATGTTGATATCTATCGCCTACAAAACTCCTCTTACCAAAAGGTACATCACGAAAGATGTGACTCTGCTGGTCTGGTCTATCGTAGCAATTTTTCAAGTGTACAGCACAATTATTGCAAGTTTTATGACGTAATATAAAAAATTTTGAAAATCTAAATATCTCTTTTTATCATATTGATTTCCATCGTTAATAGGTCATTAGTTATCTTGTCATAAATCTGAATCAGTTCTTGTTTTTGCACAACCCACTTTTCCTTTCCCGATCGGTTTGATGGCACTTTTCTCATTTGAAGGTCTTAAGAATGATATAATACCGGGTCGTCTGCTGCTCCTTATTTGTTTGCCTTGTCTATGAAATGTCGATAAGAAGCTAGCCATAAATACCCCAAATTTGAATCTCTATGACTATGTTCCTGCATTTTTGTCTTTAGTGCCTACGTTTACAGAGAAATAGCTGTCTTTCCTGTTAGGTTACTGTCTTTTCAAGACTGGTTAACGAGATCAGTGATTCGCGTTCTACAAAGTTCCCCTAGGCCTATTGCCCAAAGAGGTTGCTCCTTGAACCACAACTGTATGCTGTGACCAGGCAACACTTAGGAAGCTGGGCGGCAGCGTAGGACAAGAGCTAAAGGTAATGATGAAAAGTAAAAGGCACAAAGCTAGGGTCGAGGGAACACTGCAAAGAGCCTCTAGTTAAGTATATCGCAGTTTTACCAGACCACTGAGCTGATTAACAGCTCTCCTAGGCCTGGCCCGAAGGATCAGATATTTTTACATGGCTAGGAACCAATCGGTCACCTAGCAACGGGACCTAGAGTTTATTGTGGAATCCGAACTACATTATATCGAGAAATTAATTTCTATCACCAGAAATAAATTCCTTGATTGGTAGGCGAGCGCAAAAACCACTCGTCCAACGAGGAACTTAGAACCTCTCGTACACTTAGTAACATCTGCATTGAGTCCCCTCGAGAAATGCTTAGAAATGTTTCTGCTTGTTATGTCTTGACAAGAACACCACCAATATACCTGAGATGCGGATGATAAAGTTCGTTTGAATAACTATTGGCTCTTAATGCGAAATAAATTCACGAAGTGTAGTTATGGCAACCACATCTGTCAATGGCTGGCGATAAAGTTTTACACGAACTTCCCTTGTACAAATTTCGGAATGAATCTTAGAGGTCTATCTGCAAACCTTGGCAAATCGTAAAGATACAAATGAAAGTTCGAAAAGGAAGAGATAAGAGCCGATATCTATAAGAGTTAAACAGCTTCTTGTTAATGATGGGCTTCGCTGTAGGAAAGTTCCAGTATTTACAGCTAGATAATTACAAGCCTAATATCTTCGAGTATTCTGGCAATATTACAGCAGAATAAAAACATTGGCAATTATCGTCATCGTTACTTATAGGCCATACAGTGGAGGTACAAGGTATTAAATATCTCAATGGAAAAATAAGGTAATTGTAATGGCCTAAAATCCAAACTATCTGTCCGATTTATTACAAAAGTGACTAAAAAAAAAAAAACACCTGTTAGATCGCACCATAAAGATTACCATCACACGTGTACATTCACCACTACAACTTATTATACCCATTTTCCACTTTGCTTTCTTGGGACCTGGTCTAGAAAAAGGTTTTATGTTTTCCAACTAATGGGCCTTTTATAATTAGAGAAGAAAACCAATAAGGATATCAAGTTGCCTTTGGAGGCACTTTCATCGATACTGGTGCATCTCAGATAAACGACAATTTATTTTCAAAGCGAGGGATAGAGGGATGGGCAGCCTGAAACCTTTTACTTATCTTGTCAGGCCCATAGAAAAGACGAAAAGTGAGATGAAAGGAAGAAGACTTAATAGTGAAAAAAAGAATTCCAAAGGTCTTATATGAAAGGGAAATATTTTTTTTTCTTTATGGCAAACGAACCAATAACACATGAATAAATAAGTCAGCATAAAGAAACTTCAAGATAAAGACTTGCTTTAAAAAAACCCTATTGAGGTAATGGCATACATGATTTTTGAAAAAAAAGAGGGTTCCTTAGTTAGGAAGACGCTCACTTTCGAAACTGTAAAATCACTTATGAGCTGTTCTTCCATCTCAAGACCCTCCCTCAAAATTCCCTCTATTCCCATTACTTGTCCTCTAATATCCAATTGGGTCTATCTCGGAATTAATATATTTTCATGTTCGAACCAGCCCACAGAGGAGAAATCAGGACTTCAGGGACGTCTTTACCGACTCGGCCAATAAGCTCAATGCATATATATATATATATATATATATATATATATATATATATATATATATATATATATATATATATATATATATATATATATATATATATATATATATATATATATATATATATATATATATATGTTACGTATGTACGTTATCTTTCATATGTACTGGACAATGGTAAACTGAAAGAAAGGGCGACTCAAAGTGTGCTTAACAGGGTAGCGGGAAATTAATAAAAGAATAGTGAACGGGAATGCTCAAGTGTGAGTCCCGGAAATAATACACATCACTTGTGCGGGTGTCATTGACCGGCTGATAAGGCCAATAGTTATTGAAGATATCATTAAAAAAATGCTCGTCAAGAAAAAATCATTATATTATGCATTTGGCGTCTATGCGTGTGTGTGTGTGCATTAGTTGCACATAATCACTATTCATGTCCGTTAAATTTTTTTCTCGACAAGCTGAAACAGAACTGTAAATGTGACCACGCACTAGCGAACATAATGTTATAGATTCGAATATGATACGCACGTACGAACTACATTTAACTCTTACCCATTTTGCTGCTGAAATTAGTGATGCACTGACCAGTCGTTTAACCCCCTTGCGTTCGAATACTTCCAGGGAAGGAGAATTTTCATTTTCATTTCCTTTGCTATTTGGAAGATTTCAGTAAGAAGCGAATCCATAACTAACAGGAAAATAAAGAGGCCACTGCAGCAATTAACAGACATTCATCATGTCTAAATGAAAATGGACATGGCTCTTCATAACAATAAGATACTTATCCTATCTCGTTATTGGATGTTTCAATTCCCTCTGTATATAAGCAAAAGTAACATCATCTTTCTAGCGATCTCCTATTCAAGTTGGTGCTCTCCATCTCTATTTCTGCTCCCTTTCATTTTTTACGTCTGCTACATCCGTAGGTACCGCTCTCTCTCTCTTTCGAAGTCGCATAATTCTCTCTCTCTCTCTCTCTCTCTCTCTCTCTCTCTCTCTCTCTCTCTCTCTCTCTCTCTCTCTTCCCAAAGACGCCATTCAGGTCATACGCCTTCCAGAGTATCATCGCTAGAGGTCTTCAGTAATTTCATCAAAACAATAACATTATCGTTCTTGGCTTCCCATTGTTTTTATTTTACTTTTGAAGGTTCTGTCTTACAAATCGTCTATAGAATTTTTTTTCTTTAAATTTATCATATAAAAACATCTAACAACGGCTGCTTGTCTATCTGTCTGTCTGTCTATCTAACTGTTTGCAAGTTTATTTCCCTCTCTTACACTATCTCATTTTCTTAATTTTCCCTTTTAATGTGATTAATTGAATAACGACCATCAACAATGAAACTCAAACGAAGCATAGTGAGGAATTTTCCAGTTACGGGTCCAGACAACGCAGGCGCAGAATATACTGGAAGTTAGTGCGTTCGTCACTAGGTTAACAGGCTGCTGCTGATGCTGGAGTCAATCTATGGAGGATGCCTGAGGTATGACGACTATCAATCATTGATACTTCTTAAGAGCCAAAGTCATGAATTAATCATGTGATGCGTTTTACTAATGCTAATACTAATTAAGGAATGAAAAGCATCAACTTGGACTCCAAAAACATTGTTAGCAGCTATTAGCAACGGCAAAACCATCTCGAACGACATCTGGCAACAGGATCTGTGTCGCCAGCCTGGCGCCAAATGATACTGGAATGGGGGACGGGAGGGAACGGCGGGTTTAGAGGAATGGGGGGAACACACAGGGGAAGGGAGGGTTTCCAAGCTGGAAGACATCAGGGAGGAGAGGAAAGGAAACACGATGGAGGAGGAAAATGGGAGAGGGGGTTGGAGGGAATGGCCTGCTTGTTGCGCCAAGGCACACACACACACACACACACACACACACACGAATGGACGTACACATAAAAGGCTATACGTTCCCATGTACACCCACACCCTCCACACACACCCGTAAGCCTCGCAGACGATGTTAGGATTCGTGGGCTGAGAGATATGTGGTCTTAGTAGTCATAGAAGACAAGGCGAAGGTGTATGCGCTCGCGCACACTTATCGTTGCCGGAATAGGACGCACAAATTCCCGGAGTTCCCTGGTGGCCTTTATTAGTTCCTGGACCTGTCACTTTCGAACATAACTGCGAATTCTTACAAGAGATGGCTTCAGAAAAGGAAATGGTCTCGCATTCTTAAATGACACAAGAGACATCTAGTACATTGCCATCAAGTCCTGGTGTGAGAAATGTCGTCACTTCATTTCAAACATACTGACAAGAAGACAAGATGACCAACCGGGAATACCATTGACTGCTAAAAGAGATTTTGGGCTCGTGAGGTTTTCGGGTGTTACTGGTATAAGAGAGAGAGAGAGAGAGAGAGAGAGAGAGAGAGAGAGAGAGAGAAGACTAAACTGTCCGTCAACTAAGATTCTAACTTTCTGTAAGGAATTAACAGATGACACCTTTCGTATACTTCTTCCTTTTTGCCAGTTCACCCCAGTCACCTCTACGGTGTAGCACAATAATAAAAACTGACAAATCATTTCCATTCAAATGAATCCTTAGATGATTAGATCTCCATCTAATCAATTTTCTCACAATGCAATTTATTAAGTAGAAGTGACATCAGATTCCAGTCCCTCCTAAGCAACAAAGTGCTGGAATAAATTGCACGGTTTTCATAGTAGCTGATCTTGACAAGTAATATTACCATCATTCTGTGTAACTCCCAGGATGAATGAATATCTTACCATGCACGACTTCAATTATTTTTAACAAAATATAGAGGTAAAAAGCAATAAGAGGTCAAGGTTCTATTAGGAGAAATCAATACATTTGAAACTTGTTGCCTTCGTTGGCACAGAACGCTCTCACAACATTGTAGGGGAAAGACCATAGCCACTTCTTTTTTTTCTTCTTCTTCTTCTTCTTCTTCTTCTTCTTGGCAAATTTCCATTACCATCTATTGGTGTTAATTTCCCATTCCAGGTACTCCACTTGTCCTTGGTGTTTCTAATGCCTATTTCCAACTTCATTTGTTATATCGAACGTTTGAAACCTAGATCTAATTTTTATGCATATTTTTTTAGAAATATAAATTTATAGTTTCCTTCCGCTTTACCATCAGTTTTATTCGAGGTGTACTTTAGTGTATTTAGGTAGTCTCTATATTTTTATCTTTCTTTACTTTCTATCCACCTCAGTAAATTTTGTTTACCTATTTACTTGAAAACAAATCCTCCAGGCAACAGAAACATATAGTAAATTTATAAATGTATGTTTGTGTTATAATAAACAAAAAGAAGAATAATTGGGAAGGTTTCGTTGTAACTTATGAAAATGGAATTCAAGATACTAGCAAATATAAGTTCTACGAACATATTTTTGCTTTTTGTCTGTTTTTTATTTTATTTATTTTATTTGTTTAATTATTCACTTTTTGTAAATGTAATTATTTATTAATCTAAAATCAAAACTTGAAACTCGCTGTTCAAACTAGCTAGAGCCTGTCCATTATCTACGTTCTTTCACAGACTCTTTCTTAACTTTATAATGAATGTTCCTGAAATCAATAATTTATTAACCACTGTGTTTCATCGTTAGCTAATCCCCGAGACGACTCTTTTTACATTGTCATTGCACTAGGAGCATTGGAGTTTTTTTTATAAGAGAGAGAGAGAGAGAGAGAGAGAGAGAGAGAGAGAGAGAGAGAGAGAGCAATGATAAATGCTTTACATCCAGGGCCACCCACCCAATGCCTACCTGTCTGATGACAAGTGAGTCTACCTAACTGGTTGGCTGCAAGCCGACTTGTCTGCTTCCTTTACAACTGTTGTACGACACTTCCTTTTACTATCTAGATAGAAATATCGATCACAGTTCCATTATTCTGCGCAATATAAGCCTCCCAGACACTCTTGAGTGTTATTTAAACAATGAAGAGAACATCTATCAAGTTCACTTCACTATGAGCTTAATGTAAGGCAACTCATTATCCAATTAAAAAAATATATATTTATAAAACCATAGATGTCATTCTGCACAAGGAAATAAAATAATAGCCATAACGCGTTTTCTCTATTTTGAGTCTCATTTAGCTTTAATTTGCCCATCGAGACCACAACATCTCCAAGCCATGTGTGTGGAACCAGACTTATTCCAAAGGCAGTCTACCGGAGCTCCCTGACGGCCCGCCTCCCTCCCTGCGAGGCAGCCACCGTGTGGTGGCATCCTTTTGAGCGCCCGTGATCCACCCACCCCCATCCTTGGCGCCAGAAGCCGCGCCCAAAGGCTCTCTCCCTCTCTCTCTCTCTCTCTCTCTCTCTCTCTCTCTCTCTCTCTCTATGGCTACCTGCGCGATTGTGTGTGGCAACAGGGGGAGGCCTGCGCATAGCTCAATAATAAGCGACTCTTCTTCTTCTGCCCAAAGCCTCCGTCACACACACTCACATACACACAATCACGCACTGAATAAATGGACACTCAAACGCCCCCACACATAAAAGCAACGTATGCTCACACGTACATAAATGGAAAGCATTCTAGAGAGAGGTTTGACAAAGTGGCCAATACAAAAAATATAAAATGCAAAGTATATAAATATGGTTTATATGTATATATACAGATAGTTTTTTACACGCATATATAATATATCATATATATATATATATATATACTATTATATGATAATATATATATATATATATATATATCTAATATAATAGATATATTATATACCGATATTATTATAAATGCATATATATAAGATATAGTATATATATTATAGTATTATATATTAGAATATGTTATATATACCATATTTTGTATAAATATGCATGATATATATATATATATATATATATATATATATATATATATATATATATATATATATATATATATATATATATATATATATATATATATA
>NC_061108.1:54150775-54155775 GCF_015104395.2 Macrobrachium nipponense | reverse complement strand
ATGACAGATATCTCCTTCAAGACCAAATACAGGAAGCTAAATGGGATGTCGAGGTCTTACATCTGGAATTACGCTCATCACTCAGGGATCTTTGAGACCGTCCCCAGTCAGCCAGATATGAGGGTGCTTATGTAATAAATTACATTATAAATAATATATTTTATATATATGAAAATACCCCCATGACCCAAAGGGTCATTGGCGAGATAGGAGCGTGATATGTATTGACAACAGGACGTAAGCTAGACACTGCGTGCTATGCTTGCAGTGGCCTGGTTTGCATTTGCCTGTGTCAACATGATCATTTCTTGCAAAACAGGTCACAGCGCCTTCCCATGAGAAGCTGGTGACCTATCACCTGCCTGCAGAGGTAACACTTGACTCAGTCATATGTTCGTCTGTCTGTATGTTATGTATGCCGAGATAGCTTTGTTCTGCATCTTGTGAAAGACTTTGTAATTTTAGATCTCTACTTCTCCTCATCAAGAGCAGTTATCTGAAACTAACTCTTCCCGTACTCCAGAGATGTTAAAGTTTGTTAACTCAGAGTTTGAGTCATCGCCTCTACACTTAAGGAAGACACTAATGGGAACTTAGAAATATCTCTGCATCGAAGTCACTCTGACGAAATGGGAAGTAGAAACACCATAATTGCGTATGTCAGTCGCAAGCTATAACATTCAATGGGTCGCCTTCTTATACTTAGGCAAGACCCGTATACTTACATAACAAATGAATACGTGCATTAGATTATTCGAAATGGGACTATTCTACAAAGTAAATAATCTCTCCACAGTCTTATTAAAGAAAGAACAACTTGAAGTTCTTAACTTGGGCATGGGCTTTTGTACCGGCATAGACAAACTCGATGTACTAAATTCTATTGGTAGTGTTAATTTATTTAATTTTAAATACCCAGACTTCAATACAAATTTCTTAAAAGGTGCTATTCTGAATGATAATGTAAATAATAAGGCTATTAATGTATTACCAAAAAGACGCCAACTGCTGAAGTACTTCTTAACACAAAGAGCTACAAATTCAAGCGGTATTGAAAACACAGCAGGAGCTAGAAAAGTACAGAAGTGGTCTATCAAACGCAGCCTTCAATAGGCGTAGAAAATAAACCAGAAACAACACACACAATACATAGATACATAAGAATAGTAGTAGTAATATCAAAATGTGAAAGAAATGAGCAAGCACACCAATGTACACCATATTTCGTGACTGCGTTCTATTTGTAACCAGACATGAATATGCTTATCACATTTGCAAACCAGGAAACTTAGAAACCACTCCACCATCAACAAAACGAGTTAGAACACTCGTTATAGGACATATTTCAGTTAGTAACAGTGAAAAAAGAACTTGTTATATATAATTACAATTGTCATTTTATAATGACTGCAAACAACCCGTTTTCTTTACATATACATCATTTACCGTAACAAATTATAATGAAGGATATTGTTTCTCTAACGACAAACAGTCAAACCTGCACTGATACGCCGCAGATATCTACTCGCTTAGAAGCGTCCCTCATATAAATGTGTTTATCTATATTCATTCCTCCATGTAGGTAATTCCGTTCATGAGATACTTACTTAACGCATAACCAAAATCATAAAGGGGTAAAGCAAAACTTCTTCCATCTTCGTTAACCGGGGTAAGAAGGAAATCTTATTAACCTAAATCATAGTTTACGCCATCTTTAAACAATTTTGCAATGCCCTTTTGCTTGCAGAAACAAGTCTAAGGTGAACGAACAAAAGTTAAATATTCATCTGGAATGTCCTGGATTTAATTCTGAAATCTTAAGAACAAACGATTATAAAAACTAATTACAACCTGGTTTCACCTTCACAGTTTGAAACATATATAATTGTGGAAAATTACGATTATTTTACACCCAAGAAAAAGGTGTTATATACTTTTGATTTTGGGTATAATTTTACATTACACATCCTAGGGAAACTGCAAAAGTTGCTTAGATGGCAGATGACTGAAAAGCTGGTATCAAGCAGAATAAACATAGGCCTATTCATGAAGTACTGGTGTGAAGAATTATCGGCCTACTCTTAACTGAAATTTAGTCATTTGTTCGAATTAAAAGTAATCGATATCTTTATGAATGTAGTCTACGCTAGGATATTCTCCTAATAACAGAGAGAGAGAGAGAGAGAGAGAGAGAGAGAGAGAGAGAGAGAGAGCGACTCTTATGTATCCTTTTGTCCAACAGGGTAATCTACAAAAATGTCCCCAAAACTAAGTGATTCTGTGCTACTCACAGACTGGTTTGGACCATCTTATACATAATTTTCAGCTATCATATATTTTTCTTATTTTGTTAAGTATTTTATGATGCCTTCTTACCATAACCTTCATTTTCATAGAAATGCTACAGCACTCTTATATTTACTCAACACAGTAATATAATTTGTTATCCCATTAGTACAGTGGTTCTCAACCTTATATGACCACGCCCCCTCTAAGAGTCGGTCCTTCCTTCCACGCCCCTCTTGCATGTGTGAGTAAAATTCCCTGCCACACTTGAAAAAAAAGAGAAAAAGAAGGGGTTTCGAGGAATAGGGAGGGAGGACAGTAATTACAAAACATTGACAGCCCAACGAGCCTAACTAGAGTTGTAGACTCTAGGAAAGTAACGTTATAAGGCGATGCTTTTGCAGTTTTTCATACAGGTAGAAAACTATTTGCAATAGGAAATTGACGTGTAGCGTGTCTCATTGTATAAGAATTTTATGTGGAGGCCTATGTCTTGACATTGCTTCAAAATATAAGAAATTGACGAGTAGGCCTATGTCCTGTCATTGCCTCAGAAAATAAGACTTTGACGTGTAGGCCTAATCCCTCAATGATAGTAACTTTTTATATGCAGGATTTTGATGAATTAATACACTAACGTCGGATCTGGCTGCATAAATCTGTTTCATTTCAATTAATGTGGTCTATGTTTTTTCGGTTATACAGGCCAACATCAATAAAAAAAAAAGATGCTTGCGTATGGTAAAAAGAAAAAGAAAAAAAAAAGATGCACAGACAAAATTATCCAAGATCTTCATAATGATTTGTATATGTTTTATCGGAGATATCAATTGATTACTTCATAACTCCGGAAACTCAAATCTGATGAATGAACGAAACTCATCATCACCGAACGGAGTCAAATCTGTTCTGGTAATCATTTGGAATTTTAACTAGTGTGACATAATTACCCCTTGAAAGCTGAGCTTAGCTGTAAAGATAGGTGGACTCTGGTATAGAATGTACTGTGACAACTTTAATGAGTAAGAATAGTGAGACACTCGGACAAAGCACATAAAGTTTAGCAAAGTATTTTCCAATCCGAGTAGACAGGGACTTAATCTACGAAGCAGTCGGGTGGAAAATCAAAGTCTAGCCGTATAGTACGACGTGAACTACTTTAATTGGCCTAAGAGTGGTAAAATGTGCAACCCAAAATTATCTATGTGGGCAAGCAAGGTTTTATATGATTAGAATGTTTCCGATCATAAGCTTGTGAAGGATCATTGCTACCATTTGTCTTTCTTGGATAACAGCGTGAGTTTCATATCAGGGCAACATTTCATTCTAGTTTGATGTCGCTTATTAATTTTCTTGTCTTTTTTTTCTAATAAATGATGTCTTCTGTAACTTCTTACAAATGAATACCATATTCTTTGGAATCATGAATTTCAAGTCAATGGTCGTTGGGGGCTTGTTCCATATGAATAGGGTTCATTTTCTGGAAAATGATATTTGACGTATTCATTACCTCGCTACTGATTTCCTACCTGTTTTTAAAAATTTCTGCCGCGTTTTACTGAAGCCTTTTAACAAAAAATTTGGCAAATTTATCGTCTGGATTCTTTCTCACATAATTATTAGTTAACTATTTTCTAATAGTAAAAACTCTATATTTCACTCTTTTGCTTTCATGTAGTACTAGTAAATAAATGCCACACTTGTGCAACATGTTCACAAGTTATTCAGAACCATGCCTCAATTCATTCTGTTTCCTATATTGCTAATTTAACTCTTACCTGACAATTAATATTTAATACTGAGTTATTGTGGATGTCTTTCTTCTTCGCAGTCACGCGCCATTATCGTTCATTATGGCTCCGATACTTAGGTCATACCAACCTACCAATATATACATTCGCCATCTTACTTCCCTTGACAGTTTATCACGGCTTTACCTCAATTTTCCTTTCATGGGGAAGTCTCAATCTCAGGCAATCATTGCATACATAATTCTAACTTAGTTATAGCTTCCCTTACCCAGATTTTTAACAGCCAAATGAAATACATTTATGGCCCCACAACAGCACAAAAACAAGACAAAAATAATACGAATACTGAGAGAGAGAGAGAGAGAGAGAGAGAGAGAGAGAGAGAGAGAGAGAGAGAGAGGTGGGGGAGGGAGGCTGGGGGTATTCTTGGAAGGAACAAAAGATGATGAGCATCAAGCGGAAGAGGTTAAGAAAATCTCCGGGAACTGCAAGAGAAACAAGCAAATCCAAGCACACATACAGGCGACCAATTCCGGCGAATTACAAGCTAGCACACTATAAACACGTCCAACAACTGTCCCCTGTAATGTGGGTTACCTTCGTCTTTATAACCAACTCTTCTTTTCATATGGACTATAAAAGTTGGCAATATGTATGCAAATTCAATTCCAAAGTATTTACAACTGCTGCACACTGGGGGAGGTGAGACAGGAGATCCATACGGGGGGAGGGTGGTTTACGATTCTGCTACTGCATTCGTTCTCTCTCTCTCTCTCTCTCTCTCTCTCTCTCTAGCACATGCACATATATAAATTACCACCTCTTAGCTCCAATTACAACATTGATTTTAACATCTATATTTACTCTTTTACTTCTTCCCACGAATTTTATTTTATACAGTTCTCCATTATGGTAGTTTCTCATTTCAGTTTTTTTCTGAAGTTCATTTCTTAATTATATTCT
>NC_061108.1:54145775-54148275 GCF_015104395.2 Macrobrachium nipponense | reverse complement strand
TCTCTTGGCGCGCCACTAACGCCATGGATAGGCCTAAATGGAAGGCGGGTGGTCGGACATCCGTCCGAGGTCACGACTGGAGCTGTATGAGGCAGATTGCAGGTGTCTTGCCTGGGTGTTGGGAGTCAGCTTAACCCCCCACGAGCAGGGCAAATCCTGGAAACAGAACATACAGCCAGCAGAGGGTTCACAGGAAAAAGAGCTTAAGATATAGGCCTAAGAAGTACCAGTCTGCCTACATCCTCCCCTTTGAGATACGTCCCTAAAGCTGACAAGAGTCTATTTTCCCCCAACTTAGGAACTCCCTATCTCTGGGTGGCGTGGTTTGGGTTCCCGCCTAAAAATCAGCTGATATTTGGAGGAATATGGCTGCCGTTTTACAAATCAAAATAATTACTTGAATGCTGGGTAGACGAAAGAGATTAATAAACATAGCAGCTCCCCCTGTTAAGAAGGCATTCACTCCCTTTCGGGCGTGAAGGCCTTGGCTTAAATAAGTTGATCGTCTCGACTACCCAGTTCTCCTACTCTAACTGAAGTTTTTAGAGCAGCGATACAGCTAACTACAGTGGCCTACCTAACTTATAGGCGGAGATGCTAAGAGTACTAACTTAATGGAGTAATGTAGTCTAGCCTAAGTAATAACTACGGGTTGTCTGTGATGACAGTCTACTCTACCCCTAGATAAGGTTACTTGAAAATTCTTTCTGCTACTACCCTAATGCCCTGGTACTAAATCCTTAGCCTAACCTACTCAATACAGTTAATTGTGGACGCAATCATTCCAGAATGTGGTACGCACAGCAGTGATGTGTCGCAGGAATTGTTAGAATACATGAGATGAGGTAATGATGCGTGAGGATGATGAGTGGTTAGTAGAATACCAGGATGGAAATGTAATGAGGTAATTATGACATTTACATGAGTGTTAGTATCACAATTTCTATGAGTTAGAGGGTTAGTTTACTGGCAGAGATCAGGCTGGCTACCTTCTCTGGGTAGGTGCCAGGATCACTCTGCAATTGAATGCGACACTGTACCTCGGGCACAGGTGTCAAGGAGAGCATGTGGCTCTTTGGTTAGTGTGTAAATGATTTGATACGTCCCTTCTTCTTCTTCTTATTCCTCCAGGGCCTGGCTATACCAGTCCTAGGAGTAGACGGAGGCACCGACTCTGGGGTAAGGCCAGAAACGCCATCAGGAGCAGAGGCAGTGGTAGCCTGAGGGATTGCAGGAGAACACCCTACTTCGGTATCTGCAGCAACCGTCGTAGAGGTGGAACCTACTGCAGGGGAGGCCCTAACTTCGGCTGCTGCGACAGTCGTCGTAAGGGTAAGACTCCGGGCTGACTCCTGGTCGGGCAGTTCCTGGTTTTCCAGAGGAGGTATGGAGGTAAGGTCTGCCGGAGGTTCATCCTTGGGCAACAGAGGTGAGGGTGAAGAATGATGGACTAGAAATTGGCCATGGGCTGTGGTAAGCTCCATGCCTGTTGGAGGATCTCCTGTAGGAGGATCCTTGATAAGGTTAGGCGCTGGCACTAGCTCAGGGCCAGGCGCAGAGGTCAAGTTCTGTGGTGGCTCTACGTCCAGGCTGGACGGAGCTTGGCACTGCTCAGTGCTGCCAAGTGGCACTGGCAGAGAGTTGAGGTCGACTGGACCTGGGACGGGTACCGGAGGTGCAATACCTCTCAGCGTGCCCTTGGAAATGGGAGACAGAGGCTCTTTTCTCTTGTTGAAGGCTAAGCCTTGTGGAGAATGGACAGTGTCCGCTGCTGGTAGTCTGCTAGGGCACCTAGGCCAATTCGTAGAGTGCCCTAGTACGTTGCAGGTTTTGCAACGGAACTGTGAATGATCAATCTCCCTCCTTGGTAGCGGGGTAAACTGTTGGTGGACATACTTCCTGGAGGAAGTAGAATTTTGGTGACTCCTTACTTTGGAGTGATTTGACGTGGGGTTAGGACCCCTAGGCTTCTTGAAATGAGAGGGAGACTTCATGTCTTGCCCTAGGAGGAGGTCGTAACCTCCTGGAATGTAGCTTCCAACTGCAAGGGTACAAACCTTGGAGAAGTGAGGTCTGGTGACCCTCAATTGGACGTTCGGAAGGATCAGCTTGATATGGGTGATACCTTCAATGGTTATTAATTGAAGTCGATCAATATTAGCCCCTCGGGGGATTTGGTCTTCCCGTATCAGGGAGATTTGAGCGCCAGAGTCATCGTAGGCTCTGACATGGCTTGGCAGATAATGGCTTTGGAGGGGTGCGACGGTTATGAGGAAGAATTGGTGACGGCCATTGCGATGGCAGGAATATTGTAATTAGGGCACCCTCCGTAATTTGCAGACATGTGACCCTTGCGGCCACAGTCTCGGCAGAACTTGTTCCAGAACTTCTTCCGTGGCACTGGACGGTAAGGCCGAGATGCCCCCACAGGTTGCGAATCTGTGGAGTCACGAAGGCTTCCTTCGTGGCATATATCTTTATTTATGGATTTATCACGTTC
>NC_061108.1:54125775-54140775 GCF_015104395.2 Macrobrachium nipponense | reverse complement strand
AATAAACTTACAGTAGAGTTATCAATATTACGAAAACTCTTGAGCCCGTTAATTAAGATTTTTTTTTTTATCTATGTGAAATCTTATCAATCGATGCAAGTGAGTATGTATGCACGTGTATTTGTCATTCAATAATGAAACAATCATACAATTAGGAAAATGTATGTTCTCTAAAAATTAACTCTAGTGTCTCTGAATATAGATAAGTCCTTAACCTATGTCTGTAAGCTATTTTTATTAGCAAAAGACCTTATAAATGAGTGCGTGTATGATGGAACATGTATTTAAATATAAAATTTAATTTTTCTGAACTCAAAATACACTTACTGAAATAAAGTGAGATCTACAGCCTCAAACAAACGCTCAACGGCATAATAAAAAATCCAGTTTCCCCTTAAATACCATCAACTCTCATTTTAAAAAAGAGAAATATAGAGCTAGTCTTTTGTATGGAGAATTTGGTACCATAAATGTTTCTGAAATATTAAAAGCTAAAAACGTGCCAGTAGCCGTAATACATGAACTTTACTAAGGCAATAAAAATAACTGTAACATAATAATGATAGTGCCATGAAACTTAGAACTCATAAAACGGCAAAAACTCAATAAAATTCAAAGCTAAAGGGAGTGATTGATTTCTGGTGACATACGAAAGTCTAGGGATTTTAGTATAAAAATGAATTAATTCATGTAGATCTTTTCACTCTTACACAAAGGTAATGACTACATCTCAGGGTTTAAAATACAGGATAACAGGTATGGAACAATCTTTAACAATAAGAATATTCATTAATTATTGAGTCTGCTGAGAAACACGCACACATTCACGCATTGATTATATATATATATATATATATATATATATATATATATATATATATATATATATATATATATATATATATATTATATATATATATATATATCATATAATGGTATATAATAATTAATATATATATATATATATATATATATATATATATATATATACACATAATATATATGTATATTATAATTATATTTATATATATATTAATATATATATAATATATAAATTATATATATATATACACACACACATAATATATATGTATATATTATACATATATATATAATATAATATATATATATATATACATATATATATAATATATATATAATATAGTACATATATATATATATATATATATATATATATATATATATATATATATATATATATATATATATATATATATTTTATACAATCGACCAGCTCCAAAGTATAAAATTCACTACATAAGTGAGCAGAGACAGCATATGTTTTAGTAAAAGGGTTGAAGGAATTTTCCCTGTGCGGAAACTTAATAAAAACAATTCTTATTTGAACAAGCCGTCTATAAATGCACAATACAGTACACATAAAAATTACCCTTGAAATGAATAAAACTGAACAGTTTCACTCGAACAGCACTATTAATAGTATAATAATCAAATACAATTTTTCGGGATGGTATTACAAACATTATATATTTAGTATGGAGATACAATATGTTAAAAAGGATGAATGGACGACTACACTCGAAAAATAAAATAATAATAATAATAATAATAATAATAATAATAATAATAATAATAATAATAATAATAATAATAATAATAATAATGAATACGTTTAATGTCCATAACAAAGGTAGCGACAGGTAATCTGAAGTTAAAGAACATAGTTGACGAGAGACAGTAACGATGCTATGATATTTCTCAATAACAAGAATGGTACTTGCAACAGCATCATTGACGATAATGTGAAACTCGAAAACTCAAAATAAAGCGGTACTTAATTAAAACAAGAAGAGCATAATACTAAAGGGCGGGAATCAGAGGAAGAGCACATACTAAAGGGAATAAGTGTGTCTAACCAATGTCATCCTACAAAGAGCTAGATAATGACGCAAACTAATATCATAATACGTAAAGATTGATGAGTGAATATAATAATGATAATGAAAGAACAAAATTCTGTAAAATAAATACTGAAGGATATGCAGCATTTGCGATGAAACATCATGATAAAAGAAAAAAAATCTGCCGATTATGAAACAGTAGCTACTCTCAGAATTGGATCTTCCCGGCGATTTAGATCTCACTTCGCTATCTTGGATGGCTTTGTTAAGCAGATGGATACTTTGCTATTATCATGCTGGATATGATTGTAACAATAGCAGAATCATAGCAAGATGTGTTAGATAGGTACCTCAGAATGTCATTGTGACTACTAGCAATACACCTCTGGTCTATGTGGTCTAGTTCTTCCACAGATAGCAATAACATAGTCGATGGCAGCAGGAGCTAAGAACAACAATTTGATTTCTCGGTACAAACCCCAGACAGACAGTGATTTCCGAGAAATATCTGTGAGTCATCAACGCGTTTGAGCGATCTAAGGAGCAGGGACATGCACTGCGTCTTGGTTCATTTGCACATTTTGTCAACTTCATCTGCATCTCTACGGAATCTGTCGATTCGTCGCTGGAGATCTTGAATTGAGGAAGGTTTAGAAATATATCATAGGAGTAGAAGAGATTGTTATTTGTCATTAAATCACCTGTGCATCCGACTGGTAGTGCCTTCAGTTTGAGATTCAGAACATCGTTATTTAGACTAAACAGATACGCTGAGAGAATGCCACTATGTCCAAAGTCCGTTTAAGGAGCTAAAGCTATATGGCAATACGTTATCCCATTTGGTATCGAACTGCTGGGTAGAGAACCAACTTTGTGATATGCCACTTAAACGTGTGTTCCTTTTTAATGAAGTTTCAAGAGTAGCTTAAGGTGTTTTACTCTGATGATAAGACATTTCCAACACCAACAAAACTAGATTTATTGATTTGTTAGGTCTTACTGGCGAAGCAACGACAAGGTTATTGACGCCAAACAAACAAGAAAAAATGAGTCTAGTGGTAACAGTTAAACTATCTTTTTTCAGGATATAGATGCAAGTGTTGGCTGAATAGTTACCTATAAATCTAGATTACTTGTCTGATATATGTAGAAAGACGAAAAACCGTAATAAAAGAACAGATTCAAGTATCCTTGACGTAACTGTAGTGACTGCAGTCAGTCGATATATGTCTGGGTCAGCTGCATCTTTTAGCTTCATTTCAATTAATGGTATTAAGTGAACTAAAAGCAGGAATTCAAAGAGAAGCTGGAGAATTATACTTGTAATGATTAATGCAGTGAGAAAAATGTGAGTTAGTGGGTAACAAAGCTTAAAAGCTTCTGTAGCGGCCCATTACAGCCCAGAGTATCATCATTTGGTAAATTCATAAGGACATCCCTCGTATTACAGGCTGTGATAAGATTGATAAGATGATATTGAATATTATCAGTAAGGAAGTAAGCTATTTCTCTTCTGGAGCCTTGATGTTAATGCAGTTCTATCTAAAGCTAAAATGGTCACCACCATTTTTGTTGCACTCTTGCCTCCGACAGCTTCAACTCTTTTATGATAGTTCCTTGGTCTTGGGATTTAGATATCTAAAGTTATACTAAAGACGAGGGAAATTGCTAGAATCTAGTTTTCCGGATATCACATCTTCTCATAATTTCTTCTCATTTAACCACAATGTTATCAGCATTTCAGTCTCCTCTCGGGTTGACATTTTCCCTCCATAGTAAAATCTTTTCTCAAGAATGTGAATATAGGTCTTTAGTAAAGTCATTTCAGTCTGATATGTTATAAGAGTTACGCTGATGTAATCTACAGGTATCTCGGCCCCAGTCCAGGATTGTAGTTACAATAATAAAAAAAAAAAGTTCTCTCCTGGGTTGTTGCAAAATGTAGTTTTAGCGGGTTGAACAACTGATCACAGTTTAGTTTCAGATATCAAGCTACAGGACATCCTAATAGCCACAATGACCTCTTGAATTCTCGATTTTTAAGTGTTATTTTATATACAAAATCGCTGTTATGTTCTTTCATAAAATTCAGAGTTATTGCCATCCATTACCATTTTCTCTCCGATATGTATTTCAAGTATCATGACAATAATTATGATATTTTTCTTTGCTTATCAAAATAAAAGTAGTCATTGAAAGCTGCAGGAGTCTCTGGCATAAGAAGTTTAGTTTTATGGCCAATAATTTTGATATAAAAAGTGCTTAGTAACAAGATTTCTCTTATGGTATCATGTAAGACCGAGAAAAATGCAATATTAAGGACTCCAACAGAAAGCTAATGAAGTGAAAGAGACAATACAAGAAGCTCCTTGAGAGTAACTTAAATTCAAATCAATTGCTCCACTGACGGTCAAGCATTGCTACCCTGTTACAAAAGAAGAATTTATCCTTAACCGCCAAATGCTCTTTCCCTAAGTGTACAACTTCTTCGTTACTCCAAAATGTGACCACTTACATGAGATGTGAGCTTAGGAAACAGCAAGAAGTCAAGAATGTGCTGAAGATGGCAGCTTCAGGCTAAGTCACCTGATTTCGCAAACAGGAACACTGTCCTGTATCTTCTCAGGTGCTTTTTTTTTTAACTCAAATTCTCAGAGAGTATATCCTCATGAGATAATCATAAAACTAGGGTGCAAAGGCCTTGCAGGCATAAGAAATTTGCTGACTTTTGAGAAGTGAAGAATTATAATATTTCCATTGGTAGTTTTGATGTTTTTCTTTCGCGTTCAAAGTACTGACTACAAGTCCCATCCTGGGTTATTAACCACCTATAGAAATCACCAGGATAAGCCTGAAAATATGGCAAAAACATCCTGGAAATTTGTACTCTCTTCAACATCTGTCCTGGTGTTAACAAGAGTTGCATTCACTTCGTGGACAGACTGCACATTTCCAAGTTGTTCGGCTATAAGACATCCAATTGTGACGAACGTAGCCGCAGCTACGAGGAACAGTCAAAGTTCAAAACCATGCAGTCAATGGCATCCATCTACTCGTGATGAGGGGTGTAACATTTTGTGTTGTTCGTGCTTGCCTTGACTTTAATAGAACAGGAGTGAGCATGGTAGCCATGGATTTTTTGGGGTGTCACACTCTTTTATCGCTAATACTTGATCACAGAGCTACCTTCTTTTATTCCACTTTGGGATTTTTATTGCACCTATTGCCTTCCAAAGATCCTTACCAGAAATGTAATAAACGAAAGCAATGAGTCCTAGTGTATATCTCATGTAAATGATAATAGTTCTCGGAATATAAAAATCCGTGACTTAATGTATGTGAAATGAAAATTTGACCTGAAAACTGCTGACAATTCATTTCATTATCTTTTAAAGAATTTAGGAGAACAAAACCAAGTTCACGAGGAGGGGAAAAAATAATGAATTGATACGGTCAAACTGATAATGAGAACTGCATGACCTTGAGATTGGAAGTAGGGAACTGAATATGTGGGAGGTCAAGGACATCTTAAACCGTCTGTAAAATATGGAAGTATGGCCTGAGAGGTATCCAATTCATCGTTTAGTAAATAAATTTTAATTACAAGGGATCCTTTACAATAACTGAAGCATATCTATAAGTTTACAATTAGAGATTTCAAAAGATAATGTCGAACAATTTAATGAAATTTCATCCGAATTCAACCCATTCAAACTACTTCTCTTCACGCACTCATAAATGGGCTACGCTACACTGCACAGTATCGTAAGCGTGGTAATAGATGGAGTGAATATATCAACACATAAAAACAACGCAGTTTTACATGACAAAGCAGCCCGAGATATGCACTGAATAGGTTCCTGAAGAATGCCCGAGACACTGGCAACCAAAGAAGAAAGTTCGGGAAGAAACATCAAACGATAGAGATGTGAGTGAGAGAGAAATAACTTACGACAACTGTTTTGCAAAGCCAAGGGAAAACAATAACAACATAAGCTTAACTGTTCACCGTCAAAGGTTGAACACAGCGACAGAAAAACCCAGGTGTTCTGAACATCAAAGCTGAAGCTAGAAGACCGAACAGCCGGATATGCTCTGACACTCCACATCAAAAGTGCGGCACCGGCCATTAACGAAGCTATTGACAATTTCTTAAAAAACAGACTCTCTCTCTCTCTCTCTCTCTCTCTCTCTCTCTCTCTTACATATCATTTGCTATTTGCTCTACACATCACCTAACAATAATATTTTCGGTTCTTGGTATTCCTCCATACACTATTCTCTCTCTTATTGCAATGGATTTTATCAAAACAGACATAAATATATATGTCTATTGCGCTGTTGTTATTTGGTTAATTTACTTTTTTTTAAGGTCATAAAACGGAATGTTTACTTTTCCTCTCTCTGCTCTACTGGGTTTTAATAGTCGTTCTCCTTTAGAATATCACGCTACGTCAGAGACATTTTATGTGTTTTGAGAGTTATCAGGTTGATAAAAGGTGTGATATGTGGTGCACAACGGTATTTTGTAGGACAAAATTTATGTTTTTGCTTTATACACAATTCATAGCTATCCTTACGAATGTTGTAAAGTGCTCAGGTATGTATAATTCTTGGCGGTCGTCAAATATACATTCCACTTTTTATTGCCATTTACACTACTGGGCAAATATACTCTACAGCCCTGAAAAGAGGTAAATTCTCGTTGTTTCTTTACCAAATTTACCTTCATGCAACATTTAATGCAAAATTAAACGCTATGAACAGTGTTTTTAATGTGCTAAAAAATCAAGCAAAACTGTGATACTAATCTCTCTATCAAGCCCTCGATTTCCTATCAAGTCATAGCAGAGCACAATAAAAAATTTTGACTTTTGACTCTGGCAAAAGAGAGCAATGTCCATAATTTTTATGCGAACAGAACTAGAGGCAGAAATGGCCATGCCTGCAACCAAATCTTTGAAGCATCATCGAACTCTGTTATTATTCGGCTTCTTCGGAAAGATTATGTGGAGCAGATGCAAAATTCAACCATTTGCTTGACAAAAAGTGAAAAGAGATGTAGTAATCATGTGATTAAGAATGTTTGGGATACTGACCTTGCATCTAAAGATAAAGGAGAAACAATTGGGAATTATTAACACTTCAAAAGTATTTGCACGAACAAATCAATAAAAGAAAAACTGAATAAAAAATATAATAAATCGTCCAAAATGTGTAAGTGCAAGAATCAATAAAACATATATGTATACAAGAACTGGGTTGTATACATAAGTGTGACAACCGGTGTTGGTGGTATAAAAATCAAGATACTATCAGTTGACCCAAGAGAAATTTCACACTAAACCAACCAACTCGGAAGAATTTCTTGTATGTGTTATGCTAAGATGCTGATCACGTAGCTAAAAGGTGAAAGCATTTTACTCCTTGTTTATGGAAGACAAAATAAATTGGCGTCTGCAATACGAGAACAACACACTACGCTTATTCTTGAAACTGTTGACAAAATTGTGTAAGCTGAAATGAACCATCACATTAATTATACTGAGATTAGGTTAATGAATGAAAGGATAAAAGTGTGTAATCGAACGATGAAAAAATAGATAAATCAGGCATTTTCTGACAAGAAATTAATACTATGAAATATTCGAAATACTAAAGGATTCTATTCAAATACAAAATAAGATAAATCAGATAAGATTGCCAAGCCACGAACAAACAATTATGTCGTTTAACCTTAGAAAACTATTTAATGTTTTAAACAAATAAAATAATGCAGCTTAACTATTTTGAGATACATAAAACCAAATGCATTAAATTTTTATACGTGTTCTCTATCCTTCAAGTGACAAGTACATAGGCAGTGACTGACTACCCAGCTTACAGAATAGATATAAGATGATATCGGTTCTGCTATACAAATCACTGTCGAATTCGGGTTTTGTACTCAGAATCCATATCCGCCAAGGACTAGAGAACTCGGTATTAAACTATATTTGTGGCTAAATATTTGTGCACAATTGACGAAACTTCATAGTTAGTCAAGTGTTACAAAGATACCAATCAGCTATCACGGTGGAGATGGGTTGATATCGATACATACACTAAATAGAGACTCATAGACACAAAACGAGAAAGAAGGCTGTAGTGAGAGAATTGAAAAGACACATGAACATCACTGATAAGCCGGATTTCAGCTGAAAGGAAAAGGTCTTAGCTGGCTGAGGCTAAATGATGTTCAAGAGGCCTCAAAAACTGGAGAAGTGAATGGAAAATATGGAAGATCTAACTTTGGGTGGTGGGGTTATGTATCAAGCTATTACCTATATCGATCACGTCCATTCTCTCTCTGTCGGTAATAATGGCTCTCCCAGAATCCTCGACCTTATTCACAATTTTTTTGCTGACATTAAACACAAACTATTATAATAAAAAATAAAAAAACTGTAAGACCTTCACATCCAGAAAACGAAAACAGTCACTGATACAGGAAGAAATGCGGTCAGAGGACACTGAAGAGAAAGTAAATAGAAACAAATAAAAAGGGAAAGTAAGCAAAGTGCGGGAAATGCTGCTTCGTCTGGGTGTTTTTAACAAGTCGTAATGTCAGTCGCTTAACACCCCCTTTTTCATTTCAGTGACAAATGTCACACTCTAACGACAAGCCTTAAAAAATATTAAAATACAAATGCGTTAATATGACTCCCTTTACCCCATGGTGCACTCTCATTCAAATACTCCTCATTACAAAAGCAACATTAACATGACATTACACTCACGATATGTAACTTCTCATATTCCCAAGTTCTCATTACAATCTTTCACTTTCTCTCATGTTCCTTGAATTCACTACAGACCATCCGATTTCTCTCTCTCTCTCTTTCTCTCACACACACACACACAAACACAAACACGCACATGCACACACACACACAAACACGCACACGCACACACACACGCACACACACTCTATATATATATATATATATATATATATATATATATATATATAATGTGTGTATGTAACCATTTCTTATTTCTTAAATTACTTTACAATATTATTCTCTCTCTCTCTCTCTCTCTCTCTCCCTCTCTCTCTCTCTCTCTCTCTCTCTCTCTCTCTCTCAAATGAGGTCCTGAATCAAGCTCCTAAATACTACACAAAGGCTCGTTAGCCGCAGCTTTTGCTGTTACATCTCTTAACAACGAGTCCCCGACACATTATATTTCATGCATTGTCATTTTTTCCTCGCCTAATGTCCGTACAGTAATGATGCATTCACTTAATATACATTTGCGTTTCCTAACACATATATTCGTACTTTCATTTATTTCTATATGATCATCATGAAGTCAAGAATACAAGGAAAAACAATAAGTGGCTTCCTTTTGCTACTTTTGCGGCTGCAATATGATTTCATGAAAATTAAAGGATGTTTCTCGAATATAATACATGGCACATGAGAAGGACTATTGGGCTGCAATAGATGAAATGACATTTAGTGCATATTACGATGAACTTTGAGGATAGAAAATGCGGGGCAAATAGCCTCACTTACATTTTGTCGATACACTCAGATCAAAACACATTACTAACATCACACACGCAAGTTTCAACTCAATATCTTTAACATATTGGCAGAGGTAACATATAGTACACTGATTTGTATGTGGCCTCGAAAACTTTTTTTTTAGTTTTTCCTTTAGCAATAACCAATCTAAGAAAAAGAAGAGAGTAGGAAGCGTGAAAATGTTAACAAAAAAACGAGTAAAAAGACTTATAGTCTTTAAAAAAAGAAAGGTTAAATCCGCAATTCATTAAAAGTCCATTACAAAACTACAGAACTTCATTTCGTTAGAGTAACAGCGTTACCGAAATGAAACAGGGATATTTTTTCATAGAATAAAGATATAGTGAAGACTTAGTTCATTTAATTAATTATAAAAAAAAGGAATTCTACGAACATAATTTTCCCAAATCATTTCACCACTTCAAGTCGAATTCGCATTTTCCCTAGAAAAAAAGGAAAGAGGCGCATATAATGATTACAAAATAATTCTCAAGGTGCCAGACACTGTTGGCACTTTCGATTCAATTAACAAATATTTTTCTTTAAACTCTGGCACATGGCGACGAATTTTCAACGGCAGGCTATCCTGTCCCTGCCACTCTACCTGCCTGTCTACCACAGGGAGACTTGGCAGGTGCTCCTTCTCTTCTATCACATACCGATCAGCAAATTCAAGTTCCTTATCTGTTACCAGCAAACTTCTGAAACGCCCTCGATCTTGATAGATTTTGGAGGCCACTGAGGCCGCTCCTCATTGTTTCAAACATAAAAAATAAAAAGAAAACATTATAGCATCTATCATATGTATATAAACACAATATACCAAATGAATAGTTCCGGTGTCACGTATTATATGCACTCCCCTGGATTTCCACTGCCCAGACATTATTATACGTATGATAAACTCTCCCCACTCATTTTTGTACCTCAGATAAATATTCCCCCAGTCGTTCTTATACGTAAAGTATACACTCTCACTGTATAATATGCATTCCCCTCTCAGATATCGATATATCAACTGAATATGTGCTTTTTTATTTGATGTATGTGTGTGTGTATGTATCAAGGGGAGAGTATATTACACGTATGATAAAAACTGGGGAGTTTATATTCTACGGGAGTGCATATTCAACGTTACACCGGCTCCAATTTAGTTGACATCTTGCTTGAAACACGCATATACATGTATATATATATATATATATATATATATATATATATATATATTATATATATATATATATATAAAGATATATATATATATGTATATATATATATATATATATATATATATATATATATATATATATATATATAGATATATATATATATGTGAGTGTGTGTTTGTGTGTTTTAGCATATCACCGTGATTTACATACAAGCATGAAGCTACAAATGTCACGTCGGTGTATACCGAATTCGCTCTACCTGGGAAGTGAGTGATATATATATATATATATATATATATATATATATATATATATATATATATATATATATATATATATATATATATATATATATAAGGGTAATGCCACGGAGGAAAATTAAAAAACAAGATCTGCCAGTCCTCGTCTGTACATTTTCCTCCGTGGCATTACCTGTATTTATACATAGCATCACGTTTTATATATTTCGTGATCAAGTTATTCATATATATATATATATATGTGTGTGTGTGTGTGTGTGTGTGTGTGTGTGTTTGTGTGTGTGTGCATGTGTGTGTGTGTACGTGTATTGTCTCAGTTGCAATGCCGGGGTTAATGCAAAATTACAAAATCCAGAATTTTTGAATTCTCAAAATTATTCCCTTGTGGGCAACATATGCAACTGCTGACTAATGCCATGCAGACTATGTGAAAAGTGAGAGTACTCCCCATTAGAATAACCAAAATCTTTACCCAAGAAAAGGACTGAATATAACAAATACTCTGTTCATAAATTAATATAGTTTAAAAAAGGGAAATAAGAAGATATACAATTACAGGAGCATTAACTAGCTGCCTGGCACTGATGGCACTACTGCTATAAATCACAATAGCAAGGCAAAGTGTTACCACAATGCAAGCAATCACTCGTCCTACAAAGTCAAAATATGGACATAAGAATAAGGGTCACAAACCAAAACACGGAGGAAATGAAAAACTTATAATTGGCCTGCACAGATATCGTGAATGATATTTTTGAAAGACCGGTGCTGATTAGCTGTAAGTCTAGGTAGATAAAGCGGTTCATTACGAATCGGACATTAAGTGTTGTATCTATTTAATATAAAGCCAACCCTATTGATGGAAATAATTATACACACACACATACATATATGTATATATATGTATGTATATGTATGTAATATATATATATATATTATATATATATATATATATATATATTAATATAATATAATATTATTATAATTATATATATCATATACGTAAATACATACATGCTTATAGTCAACTTCAGTAACGTTATAAAAAACGTTTCACTTCTGACACAGTATAAAGGTCAATGATCAATAAGATCTGCTCGCTTTACAATTGTACTGATATTTTTTATTTTCCCTGCACTCACTTCTAGCTACAGGTAAGAATGGAGACTTGAGTTGATCTTTAATTTGGCTATGCAGTAGGTTGACTAGGTCTGCTGATAAACCTGGATATTTTAGAATATCCATAAAATAAATATTTCATTTTACAGTAATGTCAACGGACTACCTCTTGGCTCCGTAATTCAGTTCAATAAAAGAGGAAGTGACGATGATGGGCCTATATTTACCTTGTATGTACTGATTAATCAAGACCAATAAAAGAGACTTCCATATTCGTCCCATTATCAGTTCAACTGGTTCTATTAGCTATGAACCTTTTAAATATCTAGTTAAATTGCTATCACCTATCTTGTGTACTATTTCAAATTCCCAATTATAAAACTCTGTTTATTTCTATGCTAGACTCTCCCATATTGAATTATTCAGTACTGACAAATCAACTACTTTTGATGCAACATCTTTATTCATTAAATTTCTGATTGATGACTTACTTCAATATTTATCACAAAATTTTGACTCGTTAATCTAGGATTACTTGATAATGTATTATTATTTTACTGTCCCTTTCCATAAAAAGATTGAAAATTCACTTTCAATGGTAATTTTTATGAACAAATATTTGGTATGGCTATGGCCATTTTTGTCTAATATTTACATGGAGTTCTTTGAGTCTAGACTTATTCCAGAAAATTATTCTCTATGGTGTTAGGGGTTAGATATGCAGACGATTGTTTTTTTTTTTTTTTAAAAGAAAATGTAAATATTCCTGGTTTCCTGCATACAATTAATAATCTTGTACCATCCATAAAATTCACAAGAGAATATGATGAAAATATATGTATATCATTTTTAGATTTAAAGTATATAGGAAACCCACGAATAACTTGTCATATATTCATTTTACTCTAACCAATGCTAAACAAATTAAGATGTCAACATTTTCCAGTATGTATTCCAGAGCTCTTAGAATTTATAGCCTGGAGTTTTTACAAGATGAATTTAAAATCATTGATAGTAGATTCATTATATTACCCTCCATATTTTTGGGAACTTTATAAAATTAAAGTAAAAAAGACGTATTATAATCCAATTAGTATTGACAATGAATTTAAGATTGTCGGATACCAATAAAATGACTCATTTGTGTAACAGTGAACATCTGAAACAATTTTTTATTTTGGCAAAATCTTATCGTTTCGACATCTTCATTTTAGTTTGACCTTTTGCTTTTTCATCAAAATTCTGTATAATTCTGGATTTTATTCACTACATTCCAGTCTCTATTCCTTAATAAACAACCGTTCAACTACTTCACTTATTTATAAATTTGTTCTTTTCTACAAAAAATTTTCTCTCTCTCTCTCTCTCTCTCTCTCTCTCTCTCTCTCTCTCTCTCTTTCTTGTTACCCATCTTCCGAGAAAGAAATAGACTCGATTTACCTATCTCTCCAGTCTTTGTGTGTGTGTGTGTGTGTGAAGTTCATCAAGCTCTTAACGACCTTGTTTTCTCCTTTCCCTCGCGAGATCTAAATGAAATGCGTTACCTTGGGAAGCAAGGGGAACGCCCTACCCTCCCTAACATTACAGAGAGAGAGAGAGAGGAGAGAGGGACATTAAAATTGTGTTATCAAAAATAGGCAAAAATAAAGGCTTCATATAGGAAAAGGTAGGAGAGAAGTTGGCTTAAGACTGACTCACAAGACTTCCGTTTCGACAAATTTCATCGATATAAAAAAAGGAACAGTTTAACAACTACAGATGTTGAGTAAACCGTCCTAAAGAAAATTAACAGAGTACCAATAAACCAGTTAAGTAATCATTACTACACCTTTGCGTTCCCTAGTGTGTTTCGCTCATCATACCGCAAAAATATATAATCAACAAATTGGGCAAGAACAATAACACTTTAAGTGAACTAATTAAGATTGATAATAATCAATCTAAGTTTTATTTTTTGTTAGGGAAACTGAGAATGCAATTATTCAGAATAATTTCAAAGGAAAGAAAACATCTTTCAAACACCAACCAAACCATAGTTAATTTATGTTACCTAAACTGAATGTTTTTACAAAAGTACTAAAAATGAGCGTAATATTTTACTAAATTCAATTGCATTGTAAAAAAAACACCGATCCATAAAATGCAGTAACGATAATCTTTAAGGAGATTGAATCAACATGACCAAAGTAACAATATACACTACAAAACACTAAGAAAGGACACTTCTGATGACACAAAAGTTAGGTGACTAGTTGGAGTATCTTTGTGTGCGGGATCAGGGGCTGGGGTCTAGAGGGTGAGGATCTTGATTCCTCATTTACAATTTTTCTCAACAATTTACAAATCATTAATAGCATCCTCAGAGACTTCTCGTTGCTAAAATCCACCTACACCTCCAACCTCCCTTCAGAATGAGAACCCATCCCCATTACGGCTTTATGAATCATCGCCAGCTCTTTTCTTAACCACATCTCGTGATCCAACCAAACAAAATAACTAACTGACACGGATAAACAATTATCCTCTTATTTCAGCCACATTAATCGTCCAGAAAGTTTGGAGGAAAATTACATTTTGGTGCTATGTTAATTTCATAATCGCCAAAATTTCCTTACAATCATACACGGTCAAAGTGAAGACGTCTTAATTACAAAGGTGTTCCAAATCCATTCGTGAAAGAAGCGACTGAGAAAGGGGGAATAATGATAAAAATCAGTTTTCGGAACATGATTTCAAAAACATAGTTACTGTGGGGATATGAGAGGCAAAATTTTTCATATTGGCAAATTTATAGGAAATGGGGAATCTACTGGTGTTCTTGTTCCATCATTATCACTACTCATGGTTTGCGGATAATTTATGCAACCTGAAACACCCTTAACCGTCTCAGCTCCGCCTATCTTCTTCAACAACACGTCAGACATCTGTGATCTTCTATCTCAAAAGACGACTACGTATACTGAAATCCCTTCAAATAATTAACTCACGAAATGAGAAA
>NC_061108.1:54118275-54120775 GCF_015104395.2 Macrobrachium nipponense | reverse complement strand
TTGCTCGTATTATATGAATATAAGGAAAGACAGAAATTTGTGCGGTATACCTTGGAAGATATATGCTACAGTTTTTCTTAAAAAAGTTAAATGAAAATACAGTGATTGAAGAATATCTTTGGTTTTGATATGAAAAAGTGTTGGTGTCAAAATGTCCATGAAGAACCAGTTGCGCGAGAAGTTTGAAAGTGTACTTCAAAGTCTGTTAATGGCAAGCGCTGTACCAGGGAAAGCTTCTGATATAATTGATAATAGTTAGAGTGAAGCGTGTTGAGAATATATATGACGTAGAAGGTAAACTGTTTAGAGTACTATAAGCTCCCGTGCGGAGTTAAAGCATATTTTAGAATCCAAAGACGTGATATTTTATCTCACTTGTCATGTATGAACATTTATTTAATATATTTACTCCAAATGGAGATATAACAGCAAGTTCATAGAATATGAAAACAGATCGAGAATGAAGTGTGGATGGATCCTTGCAGATATCACAAGGTTATGACGCAACCGTGGAAAGGGGCTGCAGAGATCAGTGAACGAGTTCTAAAGTGTTAGAGATAGTTCAGAATGAACGATAGTTTACCTTTAAGAGCACAAATGGACGGCAGAGAGACAGCGCAATGTTACAGTATGGCGGCAGAAGAGAAATTACCAATTCATACACATACTTAAGAGTAAACGGAATGAAAGGTCACAGGATGAGATAAGAGGTGACTAGTCCACAGATTAAAAGGTTCAGAAAAAAAAAGTCAGTGAAAGCAAGATTTGAGGAAGAGTGAAATGTGGATCCTGAATGTGATGAAAAAAAAAGAATTGCTGGCTGATGATATCAATTGTTTGCGTAAAATATATGGAGTTGTGAGGATGAGAACTGCATGTAAGAAAATTTTGAGACCCATATGTGAGAAAACGAGAAGCGTCAGTGGAAAGATAGACCGAGTGCGGTTTGGTCACGTAGAGAGATTAGGAGACGCTATCAAGGTGACAAAAAGGGGAAAAAGAATGTTGACATGATACAGGTAAAATGTCAAATGTATAAAGAGATTGTTGAACTGCAGATAAGGCACCTTGTAGAAAATGTGTAGCATCTGATACTGAGGAATCAACCTGTGATTCAGCATTTAAATGTTGAACATGGAAGTGACTCAAGTCTTCTTTTTTCCTCGAGACACTCTCTGTTACTCTAAGCAGCAAACTAGGTTCCACGTCGTTATTTAGACACCCAGCTGAACAACAGGAAAATTTACACTTACAGATAATCCGATGTAAGGTAAAATGACAACCGAGGGATATATATATATATATATATATATATATATATATATATATATATATATATATATATATATATCCCTCGGTTGTCATTTCATTTTACCTTACATCAGATATCCGTAAGTGTAAATTTTCCTGTTGTTCAGCTGGGTGTCTAAATATAATATATAAAAAAAAAAAAAAAATATAAAAAATATATATATCTATATATATATATATATATATATATATATATATATATATATATATAGTATATACAAACATGATACAGCGCCCAAGTGTTTACATAACATTGTAAGTACCTACTTAATATGTGCAAAAGAAGTCACAAGCTTTACATAATTGAAGTATTGTGAGAATAGCATTCAACTGCGATATAATACATAATAGGCCCTTTACAGGATACTGTAGAAGACAGAACAAAATACATTTGCGCAATAACTGATTACATAAACTTCATAAATTCAGTATCAGAACAGATCATGCACTACAATCGAAATATCAGGAAGCCTAAAAACTGATTCGTAGTTCCCCTCCATGAAATCCATGCATACACTGTAACAAGCATTATCCAAATTATGTAAAGCATGTCCGCACTGTCTTCAGAGCAGCCAAGTGTATACCGGGTTTTTCTTTGGCAGCTCTGAGAACTGATTCTGTTTTTCATCACGAATACCATCACCGCCTCTCCTTGGAGCCCGGGAAGGAAAAGAGAATGAGGAACATTAAGAGGAGAAAAAGTCAAATGTGAAAGGTTAGGAGGAGGTGAGACCAACAGGGACGTTCGAAGCGGGAAATCGAGAAATCAAGGGAGAAATGGCATGTACAGAAATAAGGACAGGCAGAAAGAGTGAAGGAGAAAGACAGCCATTGAGAGTTGGAGGGATAAGATATGTAACAGTAACGATCAGAGACAACTGGAAAATACAAGAAGGAAGTGAAAATGAGGACGAAGATAAGAAAGATTAGGGGTAAGAGAAAGATGAGTGGGACAAGAAATGAGGGGGAGAGAAAGATGTTAAACGTAGGATGTATTACAGGAATACCGGTAAAGAGTGGGGAGGAAAATAAAGATTAAAAGGGGGGACGGACATACGAAAAGGGAATGAGAAGAAGGAGAAAGTGGTACATAAAGGAGAAGGGAGAAACAGAAACAGAATGGAGTGAAAAAGAAGAGAAAAGTTAAAAGGAGGTAGAAAAGAAATTGGAGGCGGGATAACAGAAGTAA
>NC_061108.1:54093275-54103275 GCF_015104395.2 Macrobrachium nipponense | reverse complement strand
AACGAACTCAAGGTAGCTCTAGACAGGTTTTATTTAGTAAGCTATATATGTTTCCGAACAGAAAATATTCAAGGTCGTAAGTGTATTTTTTTTTTTTCTTAGAGAATTTCGCATTGTGAGTCCTGGCACCTTTATCTATACACAGCACCTACGTTTCGGGATACAACTCCCATCTTCAGGTCTAAAAAGAACGAAAATGAAAAATCCATACATTAGGAATCAGACTAAAATGGAGCACAGTTGTAAAATTATACTTCTTTAAATAATATTATATAAATAAACAATAATCAATGGACTTTGTTGTTAATTTTTTGTTTGTTTAATTATTTGCCATTTTTCTTTGATCTATAATCAAAAGTTCATTGATATACTGATTATCATTTATTTATATAATATTTTTTTAAGTATAACTTTACTACTGTGCTCCATTTTAGTCTGATTCCTAATATATGGATTGTTTATCTTCCCTGTTTTTAGCCCTGAAGATGGGATTTGTATCCCGAAACGTAGGTGATTGATATGAATAAAGTTGTAACTAAAAATGCTGAAGTTTCTGCTGGTCATATTGTCCTTATTAAAGATTCGACTTTCAAGAAGCGACGGTGCCATTTATTATCTTCGACAAAAGCACAATGGATCCACACTCAAACTTCATCGCCGTCGGGAATCCTCGACAAAGAAACACTCAAAAGAGCCGAGCTTGACAATGATTTTCTAATTTACTGTAAGATGAGTCATATCAAACAAACTTTTATCAAATTCAAGCGCTACAGATCTTCCTTATATAACACTGACTTTTATAGAACTTCTACTGCAAGCCTTTTGAATGTGGAGATTGCTTTTAGCCAAAGCTATTAGTACTTAAAAAAATGTAAGTACATTTATAGCTGACACTGAATCTGTTCATAAGCGTAAGCGTCTAAAATTGGGACTTGAGCAACCAAAATGTATAGCTCCAAAATGATGTTGCTTTCAATTTCTCTAGTTACTCCCTTTCAAAACAGGAAGAGTTCCTCCTTTCCTTTGGCCTGGACTTTGCCTTCCCAATTTTAGACCAAATCTTTCTAAATTCTCTCTGGCCTTTGAAATATTTTTCGATAACATACGTTAGATACCTTCCCACACCAACTTAAATAAGGTTCATCAGTTTATTCAGTGTTGCTCATAAATGTTATAAATCATATAGGCTCCTTCATGGTTTCATTTTTCAACAGTAATGACTTTCAAATTCTCAAGTCCCCCCAATATGGTTAAGGGCGTTGTCTTATTGGATAGGGATGCATATATCAACAAGATGAAGTATGTCCTTTCCGACACTACAAAATTTAGGGAGGTTGGACCTCCAGAATTTAGTCTGATATTCAAGATGGAGGACAAGATTAATCGCAGCATTAAACAACTTTTTGACAATAACATTTTGAATGATCAAACATATCGTCCCCTTTACAGTACTGGCGTTTCTTTCAGTTCCTTATATGGTTCACCCAAAATCCAAATTGAGTTTACGCCCAATATCAGCTGACTATAACTCGCCAAATTTTGCCTTAGCCAAATTTGTAGGCCGCCTCCTCAACGGTTTAACAAACAATGAATATATATATATATATATATATTATATATATATATATATATATATATATATATATATATATATATATATATACATTACTGAATTCCTCTCAATTTATTCCTGAGATACAACAACACCCTGGTCATTTTATGGTTAGTTACTAAGTATATTCATTGTTCACCAATGTACCTCTCACTGGAACTATAGATATAATGATTAGTGCTTTATTTCCTACTGGGGATAGTGTTTTTGATGTTTTTTTTATATTAAATCTTTAAGGAGACTTTTGGAACTGGTTGTGATGAATAAATATTTCATTTTTAACAGAATATTTTCCAAATAGACTGATGGCATGGCAACTGGGCCTCCTTTGGGTCCCATCTTTGCCAATATTTTTATGTGTCACTTTGAAAAACTATTTCTTGATCAGTCTCCTCCGAATTTTCAACCAGTTTTTTTTTTATATCCACAAAAGATACGTAGACGATACGTTTGTACTGTTTAAAGATAAGGATCAAGCACATTTGTTCCTTAACTTCATCAACTTTTTCATCCGAGCATTAATTTTACTATGGATACAGAACTGGATAACGAACTGCCATTTTTAGATTTACAAATTTCACGCTATATTGATCAGTTTTTTAACTTGTGTTTTCAGAAAAAAGACTTTTACTGGTTTGGGAACAAATTTCTTTAGCTTTTGTCCCTTCGTTTTCAAACTTGATGCATGTAAGACGTTGTTGTATGGGGAGTATAATTTATCATCCAATTGGGTATATATTTCAAGAGGAAGTAATTTTCTTGCAAAACAATTGGAGAGAATCTTGAGAGAGTTTTTAATGGACATATACAATCAGCAATATACAATCAGCAAGAAGAGTGAAGATACAGTTTTCAATAGATTTCGTTCATCGATTGTTTTTTTTTTTTTTACAGAAAAGACATAATCCCGCTAAATTTACTCTAGAATATGAAAATGCAATGCAAATTATATCATGTAAATTAAAACTGCAAAACAGAACCGTTCAGATACTTAAAAACACGATATATGTTCGAAGTAATTGGAATTTCCCAAATGGATTCGTTCACAGATTTGGATTTGGAAGATAGAATGTGAATTTATGATTGTAGTAGTCAACTACGTATCACGACGACAATATTTACTCGTTTTCCTTCATGGACGGGAATATTATTGCTTCATCGTAAGTGGAGATTGTAATTATCTTAGTTTCTATAGTGTGAGGAGAAGCCCGAGAATTTCGAGAGGGAGAGCTTATAAGTCAATGGATACTGGCTTACATAAGGGCTTTCACACTTTGATTACTTTGACGTTGACATGGATTGAATGCTAGTTGCTGTTTACAAAACTACTGTCATTTAAAAAGAAATCTTTATCAAGATTAAAGTAGCCTGTCAGGTCGAAGATTGTCTGGCTATGCTCCTATTACAATCGGCTCGTAGTCAGCTGGATTACTTTGCTGCGGGACTGAAAGATCTTTCAATACATCAGCATTTTTTGCACGATATAAAACTTTAAGTGGCTGTGCAACAGACATCGAGTTATTTGTTGTAATACATATTTTTACTTGAACACAGATTTTTTCGTGAATAATTTGGGAATGAAACCCGATTTTGAAAAGTGCAGACTATATCAAGAAAGCAAGAATGACAGTAGCCTATGGTTGAAATTTTCCACGTCTTTTTACAATCTTTGAATGTTACGGCAACTGTCGAATGAAATCAAGATAGGGTATGAATTACTTAGAGAATTTACTTGAATACTATGGTCATTTCAAATGTTATCTACCATAGTGCGGCATGATCTTGGCAGCCATATCACCCTGTTTCCCAGATAGCTGTGCACCAACTCACCTCTCTCTCTCTCTCTCTCTCTCTCTCTCTCTCTCTCTCTCTCTCTCTCTCTCTCTCTGGATTTATCACGTTTCTAACTTTCGTGATTCAGTTATACATACTACATATATATATATATATATATATATATATATATATATATATATATATATATATATATATATATATATATACATATATATATACATACTATATATATATATATATATCTTACGTATATATATATATATATATATATATATATATATATATATATTATATATATATATATATATATATTACACGAGGATGTGTGTCAATGCGTCTGTGCACACGCAAGCATTTTTGTAAGTTGAGGTAAACTATTTATCCTTAAACTCCAAAACTTAATAACTTGTCTTTGTGTAACCTTTAATAGGAATAATAAATTGCTCTATCTGACTGCCACTTACAATTTACGGTAGACTTCAACTCTAATATCTTTAAGTGGTTTTTGCACTACGATCTTGATATTATAATCATTCACTTCCAAAATTATTTATATATTATTCAAATGAACTACATGAAAGCAAACTATAATATTAACTTATTTGAATGCATGCATTCAGTTCTCCCATAGTATAAATGAAGTGATTAAATATTCAAGTGTTTAAAGATGAGAGAGAAAGGTGGATTCGATTAACTTGATAAGCTTTATAAACACAGATGATGTTATAATCAGCAAAACACATAAGAATGAGAGAATTACTCAGCACAACGCATTATATTTCTAGAAGATAGCACTCAAGATAAGTCTAAGAAAAGCAAGTGATGAGGACACAGTCTGCATGAACTAGTTGAAATAACACTAAATGGAGAAAGGATTGATATCGTTATATGGTCAGGATACTTTAAAGACGAAAGTTGCTTGCGAATTAGTTCAAATTCTTTTTCCAGAAAATCTGGGGAACAAATTCGTAAGGCTCTTAAGAATAGGTTGCTAGCTATGCCTATCTTGATAGTAATGTCGTGATAGCTAAAGTAGTGAATATAAGAAAGTGAGAACGTTGGTTTTCTGTATATGGAAAATTTGTATTCTGTCGTGTCTCTGATTATTAAAACATCAAGAAAAGGAATTTTGTTGTCTGTTTCCCATTCAACTTTAAATTTGATGCTGGGCACTAATGCGTTTAATTTTGAGTTGAATGGGAAACAGACAACAAAATTCCTTTTCTTGATGTTTTAATAATCAGAGACACGACAGAATACAAATTTTCCATATACAGAAAACCAACGTTCTCACTTTCTTATATTCACTACTTTAGCTATCACGACATTACTATCAAGATAGGCATAGCTAGCAACCTATTCTTAAGAGCCTTACAAATTTGTTCCCCAGATTTCCTGGAAAAAGAATTTGAACTAATTCGCAAGCAACTTTCGTCTTTAAAGTATCCTGACCATATAATTGAGAAAGCAATTCAAAAAGCAAACATAATTTTCTACCGACCCCCTAAAGACAAGACCAGAGACACACCCAACAATAAAATAAAAATTCCTCACCTGGAGACGATTAAAAGAGTAACGCACACCCTTGGGAAATCCAACCCTTTTGCATATAAATGAACATAACCATAGAATAAACTGGAATTTGTCACGTGTAATTTATAGCAGCAACTGCCGGTACAAGAGTCAAATGATGGAATCGGCCTTAATAAAAGAGAAGCAGGTAATGAACATCTCAAAAGGGGCATGGATCTCAGATATCGTCGACGAAGTCTTCATTCAACCAACGCTTAAGAAGATTAAAGGAAGATTATCAGCGGGGGTGACCTAAATTGGCTTACTTATGGACGGATCTCTTGGTATAAATACCACCTGTTCTGTAAACTTTTCTCATTCATATACCTGAAGAGAGAGACAGCAGTCTCTGAAATATAGTACTTTTCTCTCTACATTTTGGTGTTTTTATATGGGCTCCTTTTATTAGATTATATATATATATATATATATATCTATATATATATATATATATATATATATATATATATGAGTTTGTGCTTGTGTATATTTCTGTGTCGTAATTCAGTCGAAGACAACTGGGCTAGCAACTGCAAGGTCAGTAGCTCTAGCCTTGCTTACTGCCCATCAGAAGAGCCAGCTGTACTAGGGTCATGGGCTAGCAGCCTCATCCTTAGACTAGCTTAAACCCAATGAATCTATAGTGTCACCCCTAAAAAGGGTAAAAGGCCTCCTTGAGTAGAAAATATCTAGGCATGTTGTAGTATGTCTGTGTGTATGCGTTTAACTGTGCTCTATCCAGGTGCATATTTAAAGAAGGAGTTACATTGGTCACCTATTTCTTCATTTAGCAACATAGTTAAGGCATTCTTGGCTAAGCCGCAAGTCTTTACCTCGGACACAAGAATGTGGATGTCTTTGTCTACGTATAGTTTTTCTTTAACTTTTCCATATCGCACTATGGCAAAGGGGCTAATCCCTCTGAATGCGATCACCAATTTCCATTTGCACATAGCTGATAGGCAGGGAGATTGATAATTATAATAGGGTAAAAACTGAAAAATAAAGGTTAAAGATTAAGAAAGATAAAAAGGAAAATATGGAAAAATCAAATCGATGGGAGGTTGATAGATATGAAAAGATAAAATTTAGAAATTAGAAACAAAGACATCCGTAGATATTGCTATCATCATCATCATCATTATTATTATTATTATTATTATTATTATTAATTATTATTATTATTATTAGTATTATATCCAAATATTATTATTATTATTATTATTTTATTATTATTATTTATTATTATACGTAAACTAATTGCCAATCAATAGACTTAATTGCAGATATTAGAACCATTAAGATGCAAGTGTCAAAATATCTAAGACCTCAAAAGTAAACAAAAATATGTAAATAGAATTCTAGAATAATTTACTACCATTTCAGATGTTCATGATTATTATAAAACATTCAGCGTCGGTCTACAGCTGCAAAGAAACTCCTACCGGTTCAAGCTAACTGCGCCTACAAATAGTTCTCACCTACGCATTTGTTCCAAGCTCTTTCTCCAAGTCGGAGAGGTTAAGCTTACTGCCATTTTTTTTTTAACCAAGATGCCGAGATATGAAAAAAAATGAGAAAACACTCTGAAAAAGAAAGAGAAATGAAAGGGAAAGAGCAAGAAGAGAAATAGACGCGTTAATCTTGTCATCTGGCGGTGGCATATATCTCTTCAACTGCCCATTACTTAAAGCTAATTTTCACCTGCGTACGTGAGGTTCACCAGGAATTTGTCAAAGTCGGGGGCATTTTGTATGTTTCTTGTGACTGGTACGTACACACACATCTGCATACATTACTCTCTCTCTCTCGATATCTATGTCCAGCTTTACCTAATGAAACATTGGGTGTAAATCCTAACCGGTTTCGAATTTATTCTATGCCATTTTCAGATGGCTTATAAATAGGGGTATACAGTTCCGAAAGCTTGAGGGACAGTGCAAACGAACGTCCACACCTTTGAGAACCAAATAGTATTCAAACTCGACAGGTGGGAGAAGGCGGAGCGATACATTCATTTGTATTTGAGGTCAGTTATACTCCGTTTACAACTCCGTTCATGTATGTGGGTAGACGCTAAACTTTTCCCCGTCCATGCCAATTACCATTCTTAAAACTGATATATTTTACTTATTACCTTTTAATAAACCAAGTTTATACATGCCTTGACGAACATTCATATCTTTACTAAAGCTTTCTTTATATGAAACTAGGCAACAACGTTTCTTTCCTGTTCATTACTAGAAAATGCTAGCTTTCTTGTCCCGCCTCACCCTTTGATTGCATAATGTTTTCACTAACATGGGAGAAAATTCCACTGTTCACTTGTCCACAGCTTAGAAATGTTTTATGCTGTTCCGTTCTCTTTTCCAATGATTTTCCCAGTGTGGTCAATGTAAAATTTGTCACAAGGCTTACATCGATTTTGATATCCTCACCCTTTATTTAGTATTGTCAAGAGAGTTCTTTATACCTACTTTTTCATTGTTTAAAAATTCTTAAGTATATGGTAAATATCTTTGAAATGGTTATCACACGGCAGTAAAAGCTTTTATTTTGTGTTAAAGTTTTGTTGTTGTTGTTATCATAGAAAGTCTTTACTGCCGCTTTTAATGACTTGTCTAATACAGAATCAGGATATTTCAATTTCTTGTCTGTATTCCTAATTATATCTATAACATCATCGATGTATTCAGGGCTACATATGTTTAATGTTTTTAAAACCATGAATGTGAAAACTGATTTCCTAACTTTATTGTTTTAATCAGAATCGAAATTTACATAGGCTGATAAATTGGTAGGTTTTCTGTACACACTGCATTTAAGGTCATTATTTCTAAGTCCATTTCCAAACTGAATTTTATTGATGGTACTAATACATTTAATTTGCCCTTACTTTCGTGTTTTGAAAAAAAAAAAACTTTTATTCTTCCTAATGTTTTTGACCACCTCTCCACCATTTTTCTTGACTTCCTGTCATCCCTCATTTTCTTTTTGTCTTCCGAACACTCTACACACACCCATACATCATCTATGAGTGTGTGTAGACATACAAAAAAATGACCTCTTCGGTCATTTTTTTGTAAACTTGATAATGAGTACTTGTTGCCCTTGAAATCTTGTAACTTTTTAAAATAAATATATCCGCTACATACCATACAATTTGAATGAGATCCTTCTAGTAATATATATATATATATATATATATATATATATATATATATATATATATATATATATGTGTGTGTGTGTGTGTGTGTGTGTGTGTGTGTGTGGGTGTGTGTGTTTTGTGTGTGTGGGCGTGTGTTACATGTCACTTAACAGCCTGTAAAATAGCTAAATAAATAAATAATATATATAAATATATATTTATTTTATAAATAAATAGTATATATATATGTGTGTGTGTGTGTTTATATATATATATATATAGTATATATATATATATATATATATATATATATTTATATATATATTATATATAAAAATATATATTATTTATTTATTTAGCTATTTTACAGGCTGTTAAGTGACATGTAACACGCACCCACACACACACACACACACGCACACACACACACACGCACACACACACACATACATATATATATATATATATATATATATATATGTATATATATATCTATATATATATATATATATATATATATATATATATATATATATATATATATACACGCACACACACAGATACATATATTATATATATATATTATATATATATATATATATATATATATATATGCTGCATATATATATATATATATATATATATATATATATATATATATATACATATATATATATATATATATATATATATATATATATATATATATATATATGTATATATATATATATATATATATATATATATATATATATATATATATGTATAATATATATATATATGTATATTATATGTATATATAAATATATATATATATATATATATATATATATATATATATATATATATATATTATATTACTAGAATGATCTCATTCAAATTGTATGGTATGTTGCGGAGATATTTATTAAAAAAAGTTAGAAGATTTCAAGGGCAACCAGTACTCATTATCAAGTATACAAAAAAATGACCGAAGAGGTAAGCCAGCTGTATAATATGATTGTGGTGGCTTCTGATGTTTTAATTACCCTGCTCTTCCTGTTTGGCTTCTCACTCGTGACCTTGACCGTTCTCTGACCGGGCACGTTGTTCCAGGTGTTCATATTCCCTATGGTGTCTTGTATATGCGTGTTCCTCCTCTGTTGTGGAGTATATGATTTTCCTCGGTATACTGTCTTCGAATCCATTCCCAGTGTTGCCTGCCATTACATTGTTATCGCATGTTATAAAGGTATTTTCTACAATCAGTCTTACCGTTTTGTTAGTATCCCTGTTTATAAAATTCGTGTTTTCCTAGTCTATTCTGTCTATCTATCTACTATTTATCTATCTATCTACATATATATAATATATATATAATACTATATATATATATATATATATATAATTTTATTATTTATTTATATATTCTTTATAGAGAGAGAAATAGAGAGAAATAAATTATCCTCATAGGAAAAGGATTACCTATTCGAGAGACTTTCGCATTCATTTTAATGGAGACGTTATAACTCAAGAATCTCTCTCTCTCTCTCTCTCTCTCTCTCTCTCTCTCTCTCTCTCTCTCTCTCTCTCTCTCTCTCTCACCAATCTTAAGTGAGACCGAAGAAAGTCGAATGGCTACTAGGTAACTAGTCCATTATTTAGGTCAACAGGTAAATCCTGAGTTGTGAAAGAACCACTTATATTATGTTCCTTTCCTCCCCATACTGGGTAATCTATGTAGATTTCATAGAGAGAGAGAGAGAGAGAGAGAGAGAGAGAGAGAGAGAGAGACTTGATCTCCCAGGGACCATTATGCAACTTCTTGATATCTCTCATCACCTCAATGCATTCATTCATATTTATAGCAAGAAAAATAAAAACTAATA
>NC_061108.1:54078275-54088275 GCF_015104395.2 Macrobrachium nipponense | reverse complement strand
GCCGAGAATACAGAAGAGAAGTTGAGGAAGTCCTCTGTGAGCTGAGTGGATCAGCTAAGAACTTCTCTAAAACCTGAAAGTTTAAAAGATCTGCTAAATCATTTCTTTCAGCTATTGCATCTTCTAAGACAAGAAAGTAATAGACTACCGAAAGCGCTGGAAAGAAATAATGAAGTTACTGTCGGTATACGTTTCGTTTCAGACGCTTAGACCTCTCATAATTAGGTACATATGGAACATCACACTTTAATCTTCGTAAAATTTGCGTCATTTGCTGACGTATTAAACGTGTGTCCTAATAACTTTTCTTTCAAACTTCCATGAGGGGAACAACCTGGACGTCACATCGGACACCAGAGGATAAAAGACAGCGCACTCTCAACCTAAGGCATTCAAATCAAACGGTCAATGTATCGAATGAAAGAAAAGTTGTTTTACATTTCTTCCTTTTGATCTACTTCAAAATGGCTTCCATCAAGGACGTTTTCCTTCCATTACCATTTGAGAGACTTCCTCACTTAATCCCTTCCGTCGCACACAGGAGCCCGCACACCTGGCAGTCCCTGCGCCTTCCCCACCCCACCTGTGCACTCTTACCTGAGCTCCCCTGTCATTGGTTGAATCTCACTGAGGGGCGTGGCTCACCTGGCCACAATCATAGACCTCATTGGCTCCCTCTCCGAGATCTCTGATATGACCGACGTGTTTACCTTTGATCTGGACGCAATTGGCGCGTACCTGGATGGGATTCAAAATAGTTGGTTTCCATTGGCTCTATTTGGGCCTCACCTGCAACATTTTACAAGAAACGTGTTTCTGATTTAGATTTTGGAGAGAAGTGAACAGTTCCATTTCAAAGCTACTACTGAGGTAAAGGGCGCAGGAAGAGGTATTACTAAATGTTTTCGGAACCCGTTTAGAACCAGGGAGGACAGACGAAATTGAATTGAATGAAAAATTACAATTAGGATTTAGATCCTATAAAAAAAAAAAAAAACCACCACGGCGTAGGTATACAGCGTAGTTTAATATGTCTATAACCTATCTTGTAGAATCTACTGATTTTCTCATGAGGAAAGCAGTCGATGCAAAGTCGGAAACCCAAATCACAAACGCAGGCGTAAATATTTGAATACATGTAATCGTAAAAGACTATGACTCCATGCTGAGCTCCGGAAACCATCAGCTTCAAGTGTCTGTCTGAATAACTAATGTCAAATCTACAATCAATCTATAACTGCGGACTCTTTTATGGCTTTTAGAATAGAGTTCAGAAGAGCGCATATGTCCTCATCATACTGTCACAAGGTAATGTAGTAAAAAGCTACACAAACACAATGAAACAATAACTGTAAAACAACTTATATCACACATCACATAACGATACTCTCTCTCTCTCTCTCTCTCTCTCTCTCTCTCTCTCTCTCTCTCTCTCTCTCGTTCCCCTTGTGGCACGATGGTGCAGCGCTCATCTTTCTAGAGAAGAACCCGCCCTAGATCCCTTAGGCTCGCCGAGGAAATGAACGCTATGAGTAAGTTTCCTGAAAGCCCCGAGGGTCTCTCTTGATTTCAGCTGTCAGTGTGTTAGGTGATTGTCGAGATTCGCAAATAGGGCAGAGAGACACACCCCCATATGGACAAAACCATTCATCTCTCTCTCTCTCTCTCTCTCTCTCTCTCTCTCTCTCTCATATTGGGAATCTGTATAAGATGAACATAAAATGACCCCTTACTACAGAAAGAAAATATATACACACCCTTTTGTTACAGCCCCTTTATTTCTTCCATTCCATAAGAAACCACAAGAGACTCGCTATCTACCCTTAAAAGCCTCCGGTACTCCCTTCGTTTTATCGCTCCCTCGCCTAAGTCTCCCTTCTTCTCTCTCTCTCTCTCTCTCTCTCTCTCTCACTTGGATAAAACTCATGAGAGGCATCTTTTACTTTGTTATTACGAATCTCGCTCTCTCTCTCTCTTTCTCTCTCTCTCACACACACACAGAAACTGTGATGTTTCATTTCCAGTGTTCGTTTCTTGCCATCCTCTCCATGACTTTCTTTTATTTATTTATTTATTTTTTTGATTCATCAATCCTGGTTTATTCCTTATTTTTAAATGGAGGCTTTTAAATAGCAAAGCTCAAAAGTTCGACTTTTATCCCAATTAACTTAATTCTTAATTCAAGTCTTATTGCTGATAATTATTCTATTTTACCTCTAACATCCTTCTGTCTTGTCTTACTCTTTACCTAAAATCCACTTCACAATGTCTCTTTTACTTTATTGTGTCTTTAATCTCTCTCTCTCTCTCTCTCTCTCTCTCTCTCTCTCTCTCTCTCTCTCTCTCTCTGTCAGAAGCAACAGGGCGAACAGAAATGAGTGAGTCGTGAGAGATCTCCAGTAATACCGACCAAATGAACTTCCAGCCAGGCCGAGTGAAGCGACCTTCATCCTGCTCGACTTCTCTGATCACGATGAAAAAATATGGGGCGTGAATATTATTGGCTTTCGGAAGGAGAGGGGGAAGGGGGACGCAGGAAAGGAGGTGTTATGGGTTGCTAGGGGCGAGGGAGGATTGTTAGGAAGGTGGTGGACACCGAAGGAAGGTTGTTAGAGGAGGAGGAACTGAGGGAGTATTGGAAGAAACATTCAGGGGAATGGAGGAGGAGTGGAAAGATGGAGCAGAGCCCGGCAGGGGGTCGAGGAATTCAGAAAGGAAGGTGGAAAAGTATAAGGGAGGATTGGGATAGAATATTGCGGGGAATGAGGAAAGGTTGGAAAAGTGAATTGGAATGAGGGTGAATTGAAAGGAACTGGAATGAAGGAGATTTTAAAGTAAAGTGAAGAGTGAGGGAGAAGTGGTAGGATGATGGACTGAAATGAAGGGGCATTAGGAGGGAAGTGGAATCGAATGAGGGAAGATTGGTAGGCAGGTGGAAGAGCATGAGACAGTGGAGCGAGGAGGGATTGGAAAGGGCCGGAAAGAAATGAGGGACGACTCAGGGGAATGAGGAGGGTTGGAAGGAATGATCGAGCAGGCATTATGTCCTTTAAGGCCTGTCCACAGTAGGAAACATTGTTTGCAAACAATTTTTGTAAACTGTTTGCAAACATTGCTTGCAAACTTTGTTTGCAAACAATGTTTCCTACTGTGACAGGCCTTTAGTATCCAATTTACTCTGCCTCCCTTGATGGCTGGAGGGGTGGGGGGGTGGGGGGGGGGGTGTGTAGGTGCGTCACTGCAGTCTGAGTTATTGGTTCGTGGTTCGAGCCCATGGACGGAGAACTTATTATCAACAACAAAAATTCCCCTTCGGTTAACAAATATATCAATATATCATTTCCTATGTAGCTTTCATATATATATATATATATATATATATATATATATTATTATATATATATTATATATATATATATATATATAAATATATATACATATATATATATATATATATATATATATATATATATATATATATATATATATATATGTGTGTGTGTGTGTGTGTGTGTGTGTGTGTGTGTGTGTGTGTGTGTGTGTGTATTCCGTTCATCTTTCAGTTTTTAGCAAGAAGTGTGCCACCCACTGATACCCACTGACCTTTATAAAAATAACTTGACCAGATAAAGTGAGGTATTTTAAATAAATAATTATGATTATATAAGTAAATATATATGCTATTAATTATAATTATATATAAAACATATGCTATGTATTTGTATATATTCATTTATATACATATGCATACATACTTCCATATGCATACATATACATATAAGAATTTTGTTACAGCCTAATAGCATAACGTTGCAGAAAACGGAGAGATGAATATCTTCTAAGGCAACCCCTTTAAAGGAAACTGGTGTTAATGTGAAAGAAAATGTGCTTCCTTGCGTAACGACAATTACAGTACTATCAACAGTCACATTTATTATAATTTGCATTACTATGTTACCTTCAGTTACGGAATCAGTTGATATATCAGTAGATGCTCAGTCTAATCTCTCTAGGAATGAGAACTTAATGATATATTGTTCACAACTCAGCGGTTGTGTCTTGCTGGGAGACCAGACAGCACAGTAGTAAACCTCCAACTCCGAGCAAACCATCCACCGCCCGTATCTACAGCTCAGCAAATCCAATCAAATACAGCAATAGCAAATAAAATGTACCTGCCAATACCCAAACAGCGTAAATGCATTCCCTATAAATGTGCGAAGGACGCGCGTACTGCAGTCTAATAGAATCTCGCCATCTGCAAAGTTGAAAGGACGCTTTGCACTTCGCAATAACCGGAGCACTAAGGAAATCCAAACACAAAAGCTATTCGCTTTGCAATTACAACCGCCAATGTCCTTCTAAGACGTTTCCGAACTCCCGTTTCAAAACCAATACCATTAAAGCGTCGAATTCAGAAAGGGGGTCTGGACTTCCCCCTCCTCCCTCCTCCACCCCCTTAAACTCCACCGCTCCCGAACTTCTATCTCCCCGATGACTCCACCCAACGCATCCATTTCTCTTCTACCCCATACGATTAAGTCAGATAAGGGGATTGCACTTGTTCCTGATCAAGACGATCTCTGTACTAGATATTGCCATGATGCACGCACTCCGAGACATTCACGATGTCCGAATGCAGTAATCAAAGGTTCTCAATGAATTTAGGAACGCATCCCCTCTCTTAAACAAATATTCTCGACGTTAACTTCCTTTCTTCCATCGATCTCTGTAGTCTTCCTTCTTCATGTTTTCATCCAATTGTACAAATAATTATTAAAACAAAGTTTCGTTTTAAAAGCCTAAGCCATTTGAGTTACTCAGAAGCAAAACAAAAACATTTCCAAGTTAATGCTGCAAGATTTACGAAAATATTTCGGGTATGTACGTGTGATGCTCATCATATGAAACTAAAAAGGTGAAGTAAAAAAGGATTGCAACTTGTAGGGAACTTCAACTGTTTATGAAAATACCACAGTATAAATTAACAAAATATTAGGGAAATGAAAAATCAATTCATATACGTTATTTCACTGAAGCATTATCAATCAGGAGATTTTAATAGTAATCATTATTTCCCGCACAGCAGCGTTTCGGTATCTTCCTCATTCTCAAGTGGCCTATAACTGAATTTCAAATGATCAAGTTCTTATAACGCCTTCAAAATAAAGTTTGATTTTGTCCGAGTCCGAAAATTAAAATCATGAAAGTAATTTGGATTTTAGCACGTCTGTCTAATTTTACTTATTAAATACATTGCACATTCACTGAAGAGTATTACTCAGTGCTAGTGACAGAATTGATCTACATTTACTGGAAATAATACAACTGCCGACTAAATCTCCATGATACTCTTTAACTGAACGAACAAGGGTTATAACTGAGGAAAAAGTCCATGAAACACCCTCAGATCTCAGACTATTTAATATTATTGTTTTATTGCCTTTGCATATTTTTTTACGAACTATCACAGCCAATGACAGTTATTTGGAAGGCATGCAGTCCAAAACAAAAGGCAATTAACAATGCACGAAATATTCAGCTTTTTTATCCATAAAACGGGTGGCGTTGACTTCATAATGAATAAAAAAATTTTAACAAAGGGTGGCTAGCAAATACTGTAAGTAAATACGGGGTAAAGTCAAATGGACAGGCAATGATAAAAAATTGGTATTTGGAATGTAAGGAATATCTTATTAAAGTCTTCACCCGATGTGGTGAGGATTACCTCATTTTCCATTATCATATGATGTATGGCACAAGTGACGGTGGACTGATCACTCTCTCTCTCTCTCTCTCTCTCTTCTCTCTTCTCTCTCTCTCTCTCGTCTCTCTCTCTCTCTCTCTCTCTCCTCCTCTCTTCTCCTCTCTCTCTGTGTATATAATATATAATAATAAATAAATAAATAAAAATATAAATAAATATTATATATATAATATAACTTATAATTATCTATAAATGTTATAATGTTATTATAAATATATACTATATATATGTGTAAATATATACATATATATATATATATACATATATTATAAAAATATATATATATATATATATCTATATATATAATATATATCCACAGAAGCAAGCTAACACTGAGTATCTTATTCACTGCTAAGGTCAGGAGAGTTATATCAATTTTTCAAGAATGGGCACATTTACCAATTTGCCTCAACCGGCTCTGGGATCGAACGTTGGTCCATTACAGTGCGAGACAACTGTACCGCTCGCGTTAGGGTTGAGAGAGAGAGAGAGAGAGAGAGAGAGCATCGTACAAATCCATCCGCAGCCAAAAATAATTCTAAAAAAGAAAATATGACCCATAGACCAAACTAATGATGGCAGTGTGTCATTAACAAAATGAAAAAAGGATGCGGCTAATCCGGGCTAATTAACGAGCCCGGAGCACAGATCACAAAACAGCATTACCAAATCTTTTGTCTGCAATGAAACAACCGGACCGAAATGATCGCACAAATTTACATGAGATTGATGTGACCCTCTACAGCCTGGCATCGAGATACAATGCTTAATGTATTGCTCGATTTGGCATAATTTCGGTATAAATCTGTGAAACGCGTCAAGTTCACTTTTTAAGCACCAGTCTGGAGCGGCGCATCCCAGAAACTGCACAGCAATATTTTCGTGGATATTTACTGATTTCAATAACAAAGCACCTCCTTCAAGTAATAGTTATTACAAGCTGCCCATGGGGGCTACTCGCTGCGCTTACCCTCCTATGGAAGCAAGTAGTATTACTCGGATTACAGTGCTATGTAACTTTTATTTTTTTTTTTCTTCCAACTTTGGTATTATCTTCCTAATTTTTCCCCGATTCGCATAATCTTTCTTCTGCTAGTTTACGTTAGCCTTGTTTTCTTCAGAGCTGGTCGAGTAAAGAGCCGTAAGTTGAATGTCCCATTGGCCTCTTCTCAAAATAGTAATGTGATGTACACTTACCGGGTTATTCTGCCTTCAGGAAATTATGATAAAATAAAAGCATGGCCACACACTTCGAGCTTTTGAACTAGATAACTAAAATACAATTTAGGAAACAAAGGAAACACGCTGGAAAAAATCGTAGGAATAGTTCAACTCCCAGGGGATTACCTTGTTGAAGAGCATTCGTTATGACGGCATTGTGACGAACTATCGAACACTCGAGGCTGTTATATGCTCAACTGACAACTATTACCTATTCCTCTCGGCCCGTTCCAGAATTGTGTTGATCACTCATTTGTGAGCTGAGTGCTCAGTCACAGCGCCAGAAATAGACTGACAAAACCATTCAATTAACGATGAAGTTTTACTGTTCTATTTTCTTTTCTTGTCCACACACATAAACCAATATTGATAAACTGGGCCTAGGTGCTCGCCATTTAGGGAACGTTAAACACGAGGTAGCATGAACAGAATTTCTTTCTCAACAATCCTTACAATACCTATTTCTCTTCGACCCTTCGTAGAGTACAATATGGAACTCTTGAAGCCAAGCCTTGTGTTGAAAGTGGCTATTCACTGTCATAATGACAAGTCTTTCATACAAACGGTAACTTTGACAAAATTATTATTTGTTTTCTTACCTCTGAACATTAAAACTACAAATTATTTGTTTGGAAGTTGCTTGTCATAAACCATCAACGATAATGATAAAATGATAAAGAAGTACAATTTTATGAAACCTTTCCGTTTATCTTAGCAAGAAAACATTTATCTAGCAATAAATGAGCATAAACACTAATTATTCAGTTGGACTCTTCGCCTAATCCAAAAATAAAGCTAAAAACGCAATCTTGTTTTAAAAGACGTTTTTATTTATTTAAACAAGGAAACGCGTATTCGAGACCATCTTCTTCAGTCTTAATTAGATAACATGAATAATACAGCTTTATTTGAAATGCCAGCCTTTCTTTTTCTTTGAAGAGAAAACACGCATCTGCAACTTGCATTTCAGCTCTTTCCGTTAAACAGTCACAAAACAGATGATCTCTCTTTACCAGCCTTTTACATTCCTTTAAGCAAGACCGGAGTATGTCGCCCTGCAACGCCCCAAGTCGCTGTTGCCCTCCGCGACGACCTCTCCAGTTTCTGTTCCTCCCCCTCCACCTCCACTTTAGCCTACTCCATTTCAGTAAGTCCCCCCAGATCATTTTTATTCTGTTGCAGAGAGGGCGAAGGCCCCGCGTAATTTCACGTGTGGCTGAGGTTCTAATGTACTGGATAATGGCAACAAATGGACAGCCCAGAGCCACACGGCTGCTGCCTCCTGCTCCTCTTGTGTGTTTGTGTGTGGATGATGCTGGCGATGTCCTTTTCTGTTCCTACAACCAATACTCTTCGATCCTCCCTTCCAGCTCTTCATCCGCTCATTTCGGACGTAGAACTTCATTGCCTGGCATTTTACTTTGTCAGTTTTCGTTTGTCATTTTTTCCTATCCTGCATCTCCTATAATTCAGTTGAAGTGTTTAACATACTTTGAAAACTAAGCATTTTCTTTTTTCCCTTCATTTCAGTTTGTTTTTTCTCTTTCATCCACAACCTCCCTCCCTCACTCATTCCTCCCATCCCAACTCTTCCATCTGGTCTTCCTCTCCCTCCTCTGCCTTCTCCTCCTCCACTTTCACCTCACCCACCTCCTCCTCCTCCTCCTTCCCAACCCAGGAGCATCCCTAGAGCGTCTTCCGTCTCGCCATTAATTCTGAGGAAATTAATTCTGGGGAAAATCACTTGCAATCTGCCTTACGGTGATTAGAATTCATTCGCGCGATTGGTGTGTGTGTGTGTGTGTGTGTGTGTGTGTGTGCGCGCGGCGCCTGTGTGGAGGTGCCTGAGAATAGAACGTGAATGAAAGATTCTGAAAGCGAAAAAAGAATGGAAGGATTAAGGTGGTGTTCTGCTTTCCTCGTCAGATTAAAATTTTTCTTTCCCAATGTTTGCATTATTTAAACCTTATGGATTTAAAGTTATTTCTTACTATTTACATTTGCAAAATAAAAAATACGCATGCTCAGATTTTATACCCATTACCGAGTAACAATATAGCCTGAGGCGCATAAGGAAGACAGAATTACACTCGCCAAAATAGATACTGGTGAGAGCTATATATATATATATATATATATATATATATATATATATATATATATATATATATATATATATATATATATATATATATATATATATAAGGAGGAAACGCAATTATTTTGTTACACTTCGATTCAAGCTTAAGACTTTTCTTTTCCTTTTTTCTTTCTCAATTACTCGAGATGGGGAGAGGACGCCGTATCGCTTGGGAGGTTGGGGAGGGGAAAGGTACTGAATTTACCTGTGACAGTCTCAAACGTCCACTGACTCCAAGAAACTTCGCTTGAGGCTAACAGAGCTAGAGACTTCTGTAGATCAATACATATGTTCTAGGAGAGAGAGAGAGAGAGAGAGAGAGAGAGAGAGAGTATTGTCTCAAGATCCTTTCTCCTCACCGGGTCTTCCTACCCCCTGTGAGCCTCCTAGCCCCTACAATCCAAGGGTGGCCTCCCACCGCTGCCCCTAGAACCAAACCTTGGCTTTATAGGGCATTTCTGCTGCTACGAACGCGGTCTGATATTGGAACGTGAGAAGGAGGAATCGGCGAGGAGTGAGTGGGTGGGACGGGAGGAGAAGTCATGGGGATGGAAGATGGGAGGAGGGGAGGGGTAAGAGGAAGGTAGGCAAGAGGATAGGTTGGTTGGCTGTTGGTTGGGTGCCTCATTTAGCAGCAAACTATCTAGGACTCAGCTCAGGAGTGCCATATTTGCATTTTAAAGACTCCTGCCTTCCTGCTATCCTGGTCCTGAATGCCAACATGATATGCACCATTGCTACGATAAGTTACTGTTCCCTATTACAATATACTGGTCTCCGGTGGGCCAAGAAAGGCGTATCCATCGGGCAAAGCAACAAACATCATACTCAACCTTAGGGCCTCGTGAAGCAAGGCGAGTCCACCCAGGGTT
>NC_061108.1:54063275-54070775 GCF_015104395.2 Macrobrachium nipponense | reverse complement strand
TCCATTTTGTTTAAATAATTCCCTTCCATCTATATTCATTATTCTCCTTCTCGATATATTGTATGATCACCTTCTCCTTGGAGCAAACATCCGGACGATTTATTGTTTAGGTTCTTAAAAAAATCTCTATATATAAAATGAAAACTTCAAATAATTGTGGTCTTAAACAATCGTACTTAGTGTTTAAGGTTTGACAATTATTGCCATACAAACGATGCTACAGTTCCGAAATCATACAAATAATAATATCCATATGGGAAAACTTTAATCGTCTAAATAACATTTTGAAGATTATAAGTTGTAAGCTTCTACAACTTAAGTTGCTATGAGAAGTAAGGATCGTGTGTTTCTTCCTTATAATTGAGACAATTATTCTTTCTGTCAGTGGTATTTTGTTTTTAACACAGTTGCGTTAAACGCTAACAATAAATACTTCGTTGTATGTTTGAAACTCACGTCATCTCTCAGGTGTGAGTGATAGCCCGGTGGAAGTCTCGATTTGCATTTAAAGTCGAGAAGGACATTCGGTGTGTTTGCTACTTGGGATCATCTCTTGGATTTAAGTTAGACCTTTCTCGAGAGATGAGGTTCATTTTCTCCTCCAATTGGCATCTGTGTCAACAATCTTGTTCACCACATGAAAATGAGACTTAAAGCGTCATCAGCCCGCCATTCAAATCTTCAAGCAAAATCTTCCGGGTCTGACCAGCACCACTCTGTTCAATCCGTAAAGAAATAAAGAAAGCGTTATTACAACAAGACCCATAATTGCAATTGCATTCCACACGCGCGCACACACACAGACACACACACATATATATGCATATTATATATGCATATATATATATATATATATATATATATATATATATATATATATATATACATATATATATATATATATATATTATATATATATATATATTATATATATATAGTTTAAAAATGAAATATCACTGCCTATGTTCATTTCCTGCGTTATAAGGTATGCCAACACGTACCGTCTGAATGTTTTCCAGGAAATAATTAATTGATATATCATTTAGTTGCAGCTTGTACTAGCCAATGTGATATGCAGGATATCTGAATAAGATAAAAGGTCCCTTGAAATGAAAAAAAACCTTGTCCACGGTATTAAGCGATTTTTTTCTCTTTGAGAGAACGATTTGCCATTGCATCTTCCCACTTACTTGGTTATGTCTACCATAAATTTGTGTTAATGAAGATGCTGATGAAATAATGTCACTTAACACTTATTGTTATCACGGCGTTTTCCTAACCTCGATATTCAATACCAGGATTCTCATTTCTGGAAGCGAGTGAAGAAAGATGAATTCCCCATAATACATGCTTTATGATTAATTATAAAAATGAAAATCAGATATGCTCATTCCCTGTACGCGTAAAGTGCTCCTTCTTTCACAGCGTGACAGTGGCGATGCAGAAAATAACTGATATTGATCAGTTGTTAAATATTTGCTTAACGCTACCAGAATATCCTCTATGTAATTCACATCAATTACCCTTTTCATTAATATCACCGACATATCGGATCAATATTGTTGAATGTTCTGTGAATATGGAATGTTTGCCCCCAAATTTTAAGATAATTCTTTACAACTGCTTATTCATAATCATTTATCATGAAATAATAACTCATTTAAGCAATCGTCCATAAAAAATATATAAATTAGGACAAAAACTTTATGCGCAGGTTTAGATGCAAAAGTATTCCGGCTGGAGATCAAGGGTTGGCTATTAAACTGATTGATTGGGGATTGTCTGGGATCAAAGTACCATGGCCACTGACGCCAGTGCTTACTATCCAGCGATGGAGGAATGACAGCAAAAATTTCATGATTGATTCTGAGGAAAATCAAATGATAAAAATCATAGGTTGAAATCTGGGAAGCAATCCTTTAGTACTTATCAACATTCGTTTCAAAGTCTATAGCCATTAACATTTAGTTGTGTTTATTAGTCTAGGTCAAGAAAACCACGTTTCAAAGAGTCTTCAATCACGCATATGTGAATAAAACCTCAGATGTGTATATCTTCATAGCACTGCGTTAATAAATTCATCCGTTAACTATCATCATTTGGACATCTATCAAGATCTGAAGATTTGATGAAGAAGCCATCAAGCCCATTAGGTAAGTTAACGAGTTTTTTTTTTTTTTTTTTTTTTTTTTTTTTTTTTTTTTTTAACTGTTACAGCTTTTAAACATGAAAATATCCTTACGCATAAACGAAATCCGGAAAGCATTTTTAACTACTAAATTATTATTATGAAATAGTTATATATTTAGGGAACTACATAAAACTATACACTAGCAGCAATTCAAATATAATGTGTAAAATCAGTATGCGTAAAAATGAAGAGAAATTCCTGAAAAGAGACACACTTCACTGGGGAAGGCTGTATTCGGTTGTCCATTGCTGGCCAGTTCTAATCAACGAATTGAGGAAAGAGAGAGGAGGAGAGAGATTGGGGAGGCGGGGAACAGACTTAGGGATAGGAGGGACAGCAGACTATTCCAGGTGGTCCCAGGTGGCAGGGTCATGTTGCTGCCATAATAGGTCGCCCAGAGAGTTGCTTAACCATTAGTTCAAGGTAAACAATGGACGCGACACTCGATATCGCCCTCGGCTTTCCTCTCCTAAGGGAGGAAGGAGAATATCTCTCTCTCTCTCTCTCTGTATGTGTGCGCGCGCGCGTGTGTGTATACGTCAGTATTGTGAGTTGAGGGGAATGGTAAAGTTTTTTTGGAGGGTGAGCTCCCATTAACTCTTTTGTAGCATAAGGTACATCACACTACAAAAAAAAAAAAAAATTAAAAGAAGTAAAGTAAATCACAGACGTAAGCAATCTTAGGTTCCTAATTGTGAAGTTCATAGATCTAGAAAAATCATACAATTTTAAAGTTAAAACCATGACCATTGTTCTGATTCTCCGAACGTCAGAATTGCTTCATTTACATTCATTTGAATCTCAGGTTTTGTGGTGACAAAAGTATCCAAAGAGTGTGAAAAATAAAAGTAGTTAAGAATGTATTGTGGGTAGTATTATTGCATATGTATCTGATAAAAAGTTATATATATATATATATATATATATATATATATATATATATATATATATATATATCTGTGTGGGTGGGGAGGGGGGGGGCGCAACCCCATTTCCTGAAAGCGCAATCTGCTAAAATATCTATCGAAGTTGAGGAATCCGTCATTCCCGGCCTACTCTCCCACAAGCTCCGTATGCGAATGGAGACCAGCCTTTGTCAGTGATAACAATGATGGTGATGAATACTTTGGATGGTGATGTTGATACTAATATTGATGTTATTTCTGATACTAACAATGCTGGGGATGATACTGGGGGTGGTAATGTGTATGGGGCGATGGAATCGCGAGGTACTAACCACAAATATAAAGGTGTTTTATCCGAAGATATTATGTTACTACCTGGTTCGAAGACTATGGTAAAAGTTAAATTGAAGGAAATGAGAAATCCCACAAGATGAGTGTTATTGAAAATAGCGAGAAGCTTATAGGGGTTGTTAGCACGGCATCAGTGAACACTGTATCTAAGGATGGGTTTACGTGGTTAGAGTTGCTAAACTGTAATGATACAGTTAGGAGATACCAGAAGAATATATATATATATATATATATATATATATATATATATATATATATATATATATATATATATATATATATGGATCCAAGATGGAGTTGTGATAGTGGTTCAGTGGCTATCGTGGAGGGGAAACCTGAATTTTCGGAGGCAGAAATGGAATCAAGGAAACGAATATTTAGAGAACATTTAGCTATTGTGGATTATAGCGAACACGTTGAAGCGATAAGCGGGCTCTTGGCAGTATTTGGGGATACGGTAGCCTTACAAGGTGATAAATTGGGGTTGACTAATGTGTTAGAGCATAAGGTAAATTTGGAGAGTGGCACAAAACCTATTTATATTCCTGCATATCGCATACCTTTCAAAATCAGAGAACAGGTAGAGAAAGAGATTAATAGATGGGAGGAAGAAGGAATCATTAGACATAGCATGACTCCTTACAACTTTCCCTTGTTAGCGGTGCCTAAAAAAGACGTTTCTGTCCGTGTATGCGTCGATTTTAGACATTTAAATGAAAAAACGATCCCTGACCGCTATCCAGTCGCGTGCATACCAGATCTTTTTGTTGAAATTGGAGGACATAATATTTATAGCTCAATTGATTTCGCGCAGGGTTTTTTGCAGGTCCCTCTTAGTAAGAGTAGCAAGGAATATACCGCTTTTTCAGTGACCAAGGGACACTGAATTTATGTGAATGCCTTTCAGTTTATCGGGCAGTCCGATGACCTTTACCAGGTTGGTGAACACAGTTTTGCACGGGTTACTGGGCAAAAATGTTTTTGTGTATATGGATGACATCCTGGTCGCAACAGACACAATCGCGCAACACCTGGAAGTGCTTACAGAAGTACTTAAGAGGCTTAGATTAGCGGCGTTGAAAATTAGGCTAGCCAAGTGTTCATTATTGAAAAAGCAGATCACATATCTAGGCTACGTCATATCTAAAGAAGGGGTTAGAGTAAATGACGATAAAGTCAAAGCAATAGCGAATTTTCGCACACCCAGATCACAGAAAGAGATTAAGTCATTCCTGGGTATCGGGGGTTTCTTCAGGAGGTTTGTGAAAGGGTTCTCTAATATAGCAGCTCCCCTAACTGATGTATTGCGGGAATATGTTCAACTCCAATCGAAGGAATCCCAGTCGGAGAGTTTTCCAAAGCTCAAGGATGCACTAATGAATCCCCCTGTTTTGAAGTTTCAAGATTTTAGCGAATCTTTTACATTAGTGACTGATGCAAGCCAGGAAGGTATAGGTGCTTGCCTTATGCAAAAGCCCGATGGGAAATTCCATCCCATAGTTTTTTATAGCAGGAAGTTCAGGACAAAGGGCAACAACGAGAGATCCATGGCCACCATAGATAAAGAAGCCTTTGCAATAGCGTCGAGTTCTGCTTATCTTAGTGACGAGGATGAGCCTCTCATTAGTTAACGTTACACAATACCAATATTAATGATCATGTTAGGTGCTATACTGATCACAATTTGTGCGCTAGGAGTTCTTAAACTTTTGTGCATTCGGTGAAGCACAAGGGGTCCAGACGGAGGTAGCCCTAAGTCCTGTGGTAATTTGATACATTGTGCATTAGTTGCTGATGTGGTGTGCGACAGGAGTGCACAAAGGGCATAGGTGGCCGAGCCATCTTACAAGTGCGTAATGTTAGTGAATTACATATCATGTCTTGCTTGGAGACAGACTGAGCTGTAGGGGCAGCTTTCTTGAGTGAAGGAATTTGATACATAAGCATTTTAATCGGGAGACTGCTCATCTTGCTGCCAAGACAGCTTGGAGTGTGTCAAGCATGTACATTCGTTTGTACGGATGTTACAGGTCTAATCGACCAGGGCACATGCGAGAGCCACATTCCTTTTGGTGAGAAGAAAGAGGTCAGTTTGGTACACGCCAGGTGTCGGGAGAGAAAACTCCATCTTAAAGATGGATTCTATTCCATAGTATTAGAGACGGGATTCTCTAACCTGACTAATACAATGAAAAGATTGACATTCTGGGTCTGGGAGTGAATTCTTAGTCAGGAGGGTAGAATGATAACTTACTAGTTTTCTTTGTGGGCAGACTTGAGTTTTCATCACTGACTTATTTATCATTTTGTTCTATTCTATATTCACCTGCTTTGGGTAATAAATAGTATATTTTTGTACTTATGTGATCTTAATAGCCTAACGACATGTTTGCAGACAGAGGGCACCATTGACAAGAGGTAAGGGTTTCCAATTTGTGTAGTTTTAATCAAAAGGTGGTATATATATATATATATATATATATATATATATATATATATATATATATATATATATGTAATATATATATATATATATATATATATATATATATATATATATATATATATATATATATATATACATACATACAGTTTTTCAGCTTCAAATTTTACATTAAATGTGTATTTAAGGATGCACTGGTGAATTATGGTAGTAATTTAAAATTCGGTATTCATAATCGCACGCACAACAAATGTCACTGAAGGTGAAGAGATGAGCATAAAAATCAAAAGTTCGTCTTTCAATGATGCAAAATCACAGACAAGTAAAGTTACTGAATATTTTCCAAGATGAGCATCCAACTGCAATTCATGTTTACGGCTGAATGGAGAAGGGTTCGCTGCAAAGACTTCAAAGACGCCAAGGAAGAAGTCTACCATATATATTCCAACCACTAAAAGTCTCTCTCACTCTCTCTCTCTCTCTCTCTCTCTCTCTCTCTCTTTGAGCCTGGAAGCGACTGGAACCGGCTCGCGAGTATGCTGAAACGAGGCAACTTTCTCCATTACACAACTCTTAACAATCGGCTCGCTGTGATCACTTTCAAACTACTTTTTCCATAACGATGCCCTGGAAGGTGGACCAAAGGGCTTCTTCGGATATACACTGAAGAGAAATTGGAAAAGGGGGTCAGCTGGGGAGGGAGGGAGAGGCCAAAGTAGAAAACGGTTTCGAGTGAAAGGACGTGTGTGTTTGTCTGAGATAGAGAGAGAGAATTGTACGGCTATATGAGATGTAGCAACAAATCAAATTTAGCTAATAATCTTGTGTTTAAAGGTATAAATTGTAAGGACTCTCGTATATGATTATTATCATCCTTTTTTATTCATACGGCATTATTTTAGATCTACGAGTCTGAGAAAAAAGGCAATCTAGTTGAGTCAAAAGCTATTTTATGCGTTTTCTGATGAAACTTTGCATCAAACGAAACGCAATAAGAGTATTTGCTTTGCAGATTCTGTCGTTCATGTATGATAAACAATACATAAATGTAAGAAGTACAAGGAAATAGCTACTAACTCTGAGGAGCAATCGCTTTTGGTAACATAACCCCTTTGCTATTGGAGTTGATATGTACGGGCTACATGTATTCGCAAACTTCAGGTGTTATTCTTCAAGGGTAGCTCAGCAATCTATTAGCAAGTGGTTATATGTGTACTGTGAAAATTGGAAATAATTGTATTATATCAATCCGTCTCTCCAATTATATTAAACGACATGAATTTTAATTATTATATCGTTTGGATAAGGAACACTAACTATTTGCAGGCAATTATTACATAGTCTGAATGTGATTTCTACACTGGTATTTCAGCTTCGAAAGTATTTGTGAATTTATGTGAGGGACCATAGCTATTCTCTGAACCAAAAGCCAAACTTTGGGGCCTATCTTCGTTAATCGAGAACATATGTTTAAAGATCATTTCCACAATCTGTTCTATTTAGTGTAAAACATACAAATGGTTAAAAGTTTTTATTAATTTTACTATTTCAGAAAACACTGGTGCTTACCCTACCATTACACATGAATGCCGTGATTATCTAGTGAAATT
>NC_061108.1:54038275-54053275 GCF_015104395.2 Macrobrachium nipponense | reverse complement strand
CTGAGACCTTTCCGAGGCCCAGAGTGAGAAATAGGACATGAAATATCCTATCAGTTTTGATTTCAATTCTTATTTCAGTGACATCCCATCGACGGGGGGTCACTTCAGGGGAACCATAATCGTCCTCAGGGGAGGGTGAACAGGGGCTGGGGAAGGGGTGCTGCACGACGGGGAGGGGTGAGGGTCAGGTAGTTGAGGGAGTGTCGTTTGTGATTGTCGAGACCTGAGGGGAAATCGGGTAAGAATAAACGAGGGGAGACGAGCGCCCGGTTTCTTTATGGGTGCTAAGGGTTGATATCAAAAGCGAAGGGCTGGCTGTTCCTGCCCTAGGGTCATGGCCGGTAATGGTTGATGGAGTTCGGCTGCTGTTTATTTCTCCCTCTCTCTCTCTCTCTCTCTCTCTCTCTCTCTCTCTCTCTCTGTCGAGGTCTATATTTTTATAGGATCGGAATCTGAATCGTAATATCGTTCGTTAAAGAGAGAGAGAGAGAGAGAGAGAGAGAGAGAGAGAGAGAGAGAGTAAAGGAGTCCATCTCATTACTTTTCTCTTCGCATTTCATCCCATCCCTCTTCCCTAATTCTTAATTTGTGTCATCGCTCGTTATAAATCTATTCTTGCTTTCTTTCGCTCTTTCTCTCCCATTCAGCCATCCCATTACGGTAATTCAATTACGTGAATTCAATCACATTACCTCAGGGGTAATGGGCATATCAAATGATCCCAGCTCATCATTAAGGGACGAATTTATTTCCTGTTATGGGCACGACAGACTGGAGGTAGGGTGCTGATGGAATGGCGACAGGGAGGAAGAGGGGGGTAGGGGGTGGTGGGTGGTGGTTAGGTGAGTGGAGGGGTAAGGGGACGGGAAATGAGAGGCAGTGTCTGTTGTTAAGTTCTCTATGCTTTCGTATCCATACTGAGGGTTGGCATAAAAACTCCTACATACATCCACGTGCTAACATATATGGCCAGATATATTATATTTTGTATGAATGTATATGCACACATAATAAAAAAAGTGGAACTATAATATAACCTGGTTCTACACATTTTTTTCACACAAAAATAGTATGCTAATACATGATAATACAAATACACATCTCACACGTACTAACACATACAAGCACGTCTCTCTCTCTCTCTCTCACACACACACACACAAACACACACACACACACACACACACACACATATATATATATATATATATATATATATATATATATATATATGTATATATTTATATATCACATCAGGAAAACATGAATATAAGGGAAGAGGTGTCCAATCAGACGACAGTCATGTACACGTTTCTTAATAATAAAACACGTGTACATGGACTGTCGTCTGATTGGACACCTCTTCCCTTATTTACATATATATATATATATATATATATATATATATATATATATATATGTAAATATATATGTAGAATCTACTGGTCACTTTTTTACCAGACACATATGTAACCATATTACAGATGTGGTTCTCAATAGATTATTAACTCTGAGTTTCAGTGAAATGTGGGTGTGAATTATTACCGGAATATTATGAAAACAACTCTGCAAGCCTGACAAAGCGGGAAGAACGGGAACTTGAAAAGAATAAACCCCTCAAGTGTGGATTCATTTTCAAACGAACAAGCAAACCGACCTTGTTAAAAGACGTTCGGACTTACACCTGTCACGTCTTAACGAGGACATTACTCAAATCACCCAAGCCTTTAATGAAAGTTCCTTCAATAAGTTTCTTCTTTTTTGACTCTGTCTCGCTTCAATGTTCCCTTTCAACTAATGGGCGGGAAAGGAGAGTGGCCAAAACCAATGAACAGAAAGAATAACAAATAACCCTAAAAAGCATATTAGGCCTATAGCTTTACAGTGACAACCTCCACAAAGGTCGGTTCCGAAAGAACTCCCACTGGGCCTCCCGCCGTCGTTCTCTTACAGCCTTCATGGACACCTATAGACACGCAAGGACACATATGGACACCTTCGGACTGCCCACTGATCGATTTTAACGGATAGGCTACGCAGGGAAACCTTTATTCGGAGTAATTACCTTCACTCTTGAAGCACGTCACACTTCATTCCGTTTTCTTTTGCAGATTTCTTCCTGTTCGATGTCATTTTATTGTTACCAGTTAAAAGTAATGTATCTTTCTTTCCACTGCATCATGACAAAGTGAATGAGTTTGTTTTACTGTTGAACTTAGCACGAAGTATCTTTTTGGACAGTGCCCTTGTTAACCTGCTAATACAAAACGGACAATTCAAACTATAATGTCGATAAGATCGATAAAGAACTACATAAGCCTAAGGCCTTAAATCTTTTTTTCCTTTTATTCATTTTATATTTTTTTCGCTTTCTTTTGACCCTTACTCCATCCCTTTCTCAAGTCACTTTGTCCACAAAGAATGGAGTTAGAATAAAATAAGAATAAAGAGAGAGCCCCTATGTCCATTCAGAGCTACCGGGAGCACTTTAGATTAAGGGTAAATTCAATGGAGGTAATACAGCACTGAATAAGGAAGTTATGCCGAGATGCTAGACTTACTGAACACCGGTCAGGGAGGAGTGAGATAGACTTGATGGACAAAAAGGACAGAACTTATGACATTACAATATGGAAAGGATTCGTCTGAAGAAAGACTGGAAAAATCAAATGAAAATTATCACAACTGGAAATAAAGGCTTCAGAGCAAAGGTTTCTCCAAGTATCTACATTCTGAAATTAACCTCGAATTCAGTGAGAGTAGAGACTGAAAAGGAAACATACTCTGCACTAAATTTTCTTTCTCCTAAACTATGGAGAATTTCCACCAAATAAGAACGGATATGTCATTAGTATTTTTGAAAAGAAGGTTTACGTATTCTGTTTGCAATAAGATATAAATATAATAACTACATACACTGCTTCAAACGGGTCAGATACATTAACGTCAGAGCACTCACTTAAAATACAATTTTGGGAAATCCATTAAATCGAAAAAAAAAACGAACGAAAACAATGTAACATGCTGATGGCAACACGCCCATATTGCACACCTGTGATGAGAAGTTACAAAATATATTTAATGGCAACCAACAACTTAAGATATTACAAACTCTACAGTCACCTCTTTCATTAACTAAAATAATGTATGAATTTACAAGATAAAAAGTTTGATTTCACAACATCATGGTATAACATAAATCCTGTGGCAATGGTCAGAAATGCAACGGACTTTGTAGTAGTTTTCAAATCATCCGTTACTCATTTACGAACAGGTCTTCCCAGATTACATGAACAAACTAACTGACTGGTTTTGAGTAAACCGAGGAATTCTGTGATCTTAATCAAATTCCACAGTCGCTTCTGCAAGACAGGCTAGAAAATAAAAGTCCAGGATAGTTTAATCCAAGAAAATTATTACTTTTTTTGCGGTTGTCGTTGGGTTTATTTTATCATTACTTTACTAATCAATTAACATAAAGGAAGGTTATAACGATAACATTACCTCACTGGTATTCTTTGGCACGTGGTCGTATTCTACATACTCCAGGGCGCACCTTCGAAAAATTTTCAAGAATCATTTGTACTGCAGCAACGACAACCCTTTGCTATAAATGAGATACCAGTTTCCGTAAACAGCATTTCTTACATGTACAGTAAATAAAACAAGTAACAATAATACGCCGAAGTTTCTTCGCCGCAATCGAAATTTCTGTACAGCGTATATGCTGTTTGAAACTCTCAGCCACAGCCCGGAAGTGGCCCGTATTCTGGCACCGAGGTATAGCTGTGCCAGACGCACGATCATGGTTAACTTTAATCTTAATTAAAATAAAAACTACTGATGCTAGAGGGCTGCAATTTGGCATGCCTGATGATTGGAGGATTGATAATCAACATACAAATTTGCAGCCCTTTAGCTTTAGTAGTTTTTAAGATTTGAGGGGGACAGAAAAATGCGGATGGACAGACAAATTGCCATCTCAAGAGTTTTCTTCTACAGAAAATTAAAAATCTCTGCCACCTTAAACCAAGAAAACATCTTCCTAGATTATAAGAAACGTTCCAATACTAATTCCCAGAAGTCTCTTCATAAAATCTTACTTTCCATTAGATTAAACTTTAATAAGACTTTTTCTCTGCATTCCCTGTTACCGGTTTCTATTGAAGTCTGAAATTTAGCGAGCAACTTGCTTCGGTTCTTTTCAATCTTTTCGATATTCTTATTGCCACTCTCTATAACCTTTACGGCTCTGAAACATCTCAGCTATTTTCTCTGCTTTGGTATAATTGCAAAGTGTTCTATTAAATTCCTTATGGCAAAAATAAAATACTAGCAATGATTTTCTTGAGGGTTTAACTTGAACATTGGAAAAAAAGGATGCTTTGGAAATAATGCCTAATTCATGGGGAAAATTTGTCTGATAATCATAAAAAAAATACGTTTAGCAACTGTTAGAAACGTCAATAATAACAAATATAGTGTCATATAGCCATGCTCATTTCATTTCCCTGAAGAATACACAAAAAACAGTAAAAACCAATATTATATAATATAAAGAAAAATTACACCATTAATTCAGAAAACAAGCTCAGTAATTGTCATGAAATACTTAATAACAGACGTGGAAAAAATATTAACTTCCTCACTTCATGTCCCGACAAAATTAGAAAAAAAATTAAAAGTGTGTAACTCGAAAAAAGGTCTATTACCACCCCCCAACCCCCAACTCCCCCCCAAAAATAACGAGATCAGCAATTGCTACAAATCCATAAAAGACAGGAAAAAAGGACATTCATCTTTCCACGAGTTCTTAAAATACACATAAAACGGTCATGGATATCTTTGCCCTTCGCTTATTAAAACTTTTCTTGGAATTTCAAACCATTAAAAAAATGACCCGCTCAAATCTTTCCAATTTTTCTTAAATTTTTATGGGATGCCAGAATTAAACGTCATTTCTCAGGAGTCCAATTTCGAACAAATTTTCACAAAAGGAAATTCATGAAATGTAAAATATTTTGATGTTTTGAGATAATGTAACAATTTAGAGATAATTTAACTATGATCAATAACTGTATTACTGACACTGAGTGCATCATTACAAAGAGAAGACACTTTTATTCCAGTTACCCACGATTAGGCAACACATACATATATTATGTTCGCGTTTATCTTCTGGATGATTGTATGATTTAAAGTAATATGAATATTGTTATTTCTGTGAGAACGTATGGCTATAGTTATGATACCTTCCGCGTTGCGTTCGATATTGAAAGAACGAAATAAAACTACCACTCAAAATAACTTTTATATTTTAAAGATATCAAAATAGCGAGCTCTTCAGTACAGGCAAAAGATAAATTGTTGTGTATCTTTGGGAGCGATGTTTCTGTTTAAATCTACCAGCATTATAATATTATGGCTTGAGTTTCTTAAAAGTGCTACAGAAATCGGTTGCAACATAATTCAAATTATGAAATCAATGTTGGAGGGGTCGGGATAAATTGCTTGTGTTAAAATAAAACATTCATGAGAAATTCAGGCTCCAACCCCTCTATTACCACGCCAGTAATTCGGGGCGCACAGTCCTTTCTTTAAATGCAGTCATGTACTGATGCCGATCATTTCTTTTAAAGCTTATAATCTACTGATTCAAACTTATTGATTATAGACATGATCCTGCAACAACTTCAGCTCATTCTTAAAGATTCTTAAAAACTTTATTCTGAATATCACGTACCAGCTTGCACTAATTCAAAAAATAAGATTCCTGACGGTGTCATATTTGGACATAACTTGAAATCCACAATTATGCAATTTTAAGTTTGTGAAGCCTATCAGTAAATAAACCTATTCTACTCCTTACATTGTTCCAGACCATGTATCTATTTCAGGGTCTAATTTTTATGGATCTATTATCACCACAGCGAAGTGGAACCTACCACCATTTGCAAAATATGAATAAAAGAACTCTCAAATCTCTTTGGCTAGCAGGGCACGGTTCATGTCAATTGCATATACTTGATATGATGAACACTGAGACGCAAGGAACGCCAAATCTCATGTGAATAAGGAAAGTACTAAATCCCATTTGAGTGTCAAGAGCAGCAGAACTGGAGAGGAAACCTAAAGGATTCCACAGATATAATATTCAACCAATTCAAAGGTGACAGGAAGAAAATAGCAAGCTAAAAAATGTGATTTTTCATTTTATATGGAAGATAAGCTAGTATGGGTATGTCTTCATTTTTTTTTTTTTTTTTTTGTCAGTGAAAACTTGAACATATCTGAACTGCCTACAGACGGAGGCAACATTCAAATCCTTCTGGCTATCCACAATGATTACATCAGTATGAAAGCCATCAGTCCACTGTTACTTCAAAAGTATTAACTTTCATGTAAACACATGCTTTGTATTTATCTCATCTTTAGTCACTCCATTCCATTAATATTATAGTTATTACATAAAAACTGCTGCCTGTTACCATCCTCCCCATATGACATTCCAGCTCACTCTTTACACCCAGAAAGCAAATGGTGAAAAAAAGCACCTAACCGTGTGAAAGATTAAGAGATTAGGATTACCAACACTCATGACAAGGAATTAAATATTTCAAAAAGAACAATGATCTATTTAGACCTAAAGTTGAATTGAGCACCTCAAGCAATTCGTAGTAGAAAGGAAACGGAGAATATCAGGCCTTGGCACAGAGTAGTTTAGTCTGACTGCAAACTACAAATCAATTAATCCTGAAAAATAACGAGGTTACAAACATAAGTTACGCATGAAAACATCCTTATGATTGCATAATGGAAGGACGAGGTAGGGGGTATTAACTTCTTTACTTCATCTAGTAACGCGTGATTAGTCCTAAATACGTTGTTGATCTTTGCAATCGATTAGTAAAATTACTTGTCATAATTACGTAGTATTTAAAGTAAGTACGAAACCACAATAACCCCTATTTTTTCACTGTTTGATTTAGGAGAGCCTGTGGTCAGGAAAAGTCCAGTAGTTACAGAATTTTTTTTTTTTTTTCAGCGAAGAATGATCGTATCTATATAAATCCTAGTAAAAGATGCCGAACGCGAATTTCGAAATACCGTAATGAAAATAGCACGGGGTTTCTTAGAATTAGCAGGTTTATCCTCCCATGAGATCAACTGGAGACTAGGACCAAAGAGAGAATTTCCTCACTTTCTACAGCTCTGCTAAGAGAGTCACTATCAATATTTATATCTCCTTCGGAACTGGTGAGGCAAGCAGAATATTTGTAAGCAAAGGTCCCTAGTTATAGAAAAATTTATAAATGTGCGTGGGAAAAAAAGAGAGCGAGTGGTGATAACAACGTATTCTACGTCTGACTTTATACTTCCATATTCGGTTAATCTGTGTCGTCTATTCTAGAAAAAAATGATATCAGTCGCTAAGCTTATAGTATTTTCAGTGTTTTGTCTGAGAAGGAAAAATTACTATTTGTTGTACTCTTATATTTACTATTATCATAAGGTAACCAGAAAAAAATCTCATCCATTGTACAATGAGGTTATTGCTGCAAAAAAAAAAAAATACTATATATATATATATCTTTTTTGCTGTTTCAAGATTAGCTTTCAGGTACACTCAAGTTCTCTTTTGGCACATTCTGTTTCCATAAGAGGTTTTATAAACACTTTATCCCTAACAACTTTAACAATTTAAATTCATCTCTATATTTTCGTCCCGGTCTTCTCTACTTTTTAGTTTTCCGTAAAAGAAAACTATCGAGATGGCTTTGTTAGACTGTCCTCACTTTTTCTGTACGCTCTTAAATGCTACTGAGGCTAGAGGGCTGCAAAATGCTAAGTTGATCATCCACCCTGACATCATCAGACATGCCATATTGCAACCCTCTAGCCTCAGTAAATTTTATTTTATTTAAGGCTAAATTTAGCCATATTCATGCTTCTGGCAACGATATAGGACAGACCACCACCATGGGCCGCAGCTCATACAGCAATGTGCTGAGACCGCCGAAAGGCAGATCTAATTTTGCTGGCCTTGATTATACGCTGTACAGAAATCCTAAGAAACTTCGGCGAATTTTTTACTTGTTTAGTCTTGGTCATGCTTTCCTTTTATTTCCATACACTCATAGTATCAGTTTCATCATCTCTTCCGCTCTCCAACGCAATAATTGCAGTGGGCATTTCTGAAGCTAAAAGTGGGGTATGTAGCCGAAAACCCTTGGAATGTGTTTGCGAGATCCCGTGAGAAGGAGAGAGAGTTGGAGGTGGTTGCGGCCTAAGAGGCAAAAGAAAAAAAAAAAAAAAAAAACCGGATTGGGTATGAGTTTTGATTATGGTAACAATGAGATCCCATGAAATAGCCATGAAGAAGAAGAAGAAGAAGAAGAAGAAGAAGAAGAAGAGAGAGAGAGAGAGAAGCGGATGAGGGAGGTAAAGCCCTAGTAGAGGGCCTAAAAACTGGAATAGGTGTGTATGTGTTTGTAGTGTGTCACGGCAACAATGAGATCCAATGAAACACTCAACTGAGAGACAGAGAGAGACAGAGAGAGAGAAGAGGGGGTGGAAGAGAAATAGTGTGGGAAAAGTAAAGGCCTAAAGGGCCCACGAAGCTGGTATGAGAGAGAGAGAGAGAGAGAGAGAGAGAGAGAGAGGCGGAGGAGGTGGCAACGCTTGGAAGCCTCAGAAATCTGGAATGGGGATTGGAGGGGCAGGGTGAAACTGAAATAGGGATGGTGGCATCGTGGGAAACCCGGAAATGAATTAACAAATGGATTTAGATCGTAGGGTGTGACTGGGCAAATGGAGTTCTTGTAACGTTGGAAGTGGGTTATATATAATTTTTGAACGCATACGAAGGCATACATGTAAAAGTTGGGCGCTGTTTGTATATACAATAGCAAAAGCAAAACAATTATATATATATATATATATATATATATATATATATCATATATATACATATATATATATATATATATATATATATATATATATATACATATATATATATATATATATATATATATGTATGTATATATATATATACCCAAAAGTTTTCCTATGAGGGATTAACTAACGTTGTCAAAACTAGGCAGCTATATTTGCCAAAGGGATTTTAAATATAAAAGACAATTCGAATGTGTTGATAAAGTTGTTCCCTTATGAGAGGAAAACATGCCTTATATGACGATACTTAGTGTGTGGCTCACAAAACACCGAAGACGGTAGAAAGTTTTACATCTTAAAACTTCTCACGATTTAGAACATGATTCATACCTGCCACTTCAAATTTTCTGTGGACTGAAATGGCCGCTATGACCTTGTAGCTTTTCAGTTTTTAATGCTTTTGGAAACGTTTTCCTCGGAGATTCTCGAAATTCAAAGGTATAAAAATGAAGAAAATTGTCTTAACACTTCTGTTCGTCTGACCCTAAAACATACATATACACACACACACACACACAACCGAAAATTCATGTTCCCTATTCTCTCTAGAGAGCTTGGCTTTCTCTTGTTCACATATGAATGCTAACGACACCTCACAATCTAGTCTTTCTTTCTCTCTCTGCGAAGCTAATTGCAATTTCGCTTTCTCTGCCTCAAATTCTAACTTAATTTTCTCCATTTGTCCCTCTGACTCTAACCGTTACTCTTCGGCTTGTCTCTCAAACAATGCAGCTTGTCTCTCAGATTCTAACTTTTTCTCTTCGGACTCTAACCTTCGAGCTTCCGCTAATCTCTCAGATTCTAATTTCTGTGCCTCAAGTTTTTCACATTCAAGAGAAATGCTCTCATACGCTAACCGCTACTCGTGGACTGGAACCACTGGTTCACAAGTTATATACTGCCTAGCTTCTCCTAGTTGCAATTGAAAACTGGCTAGCTAACTCGAGAAGTTCTTGCTTCTTAGCATTTTGAATACTAGCTAACTCTGCTGAGGGATCCGCAGCAAACTTCCGAACGCTAAACTGAGACATCGTAAAAGTTAAAGAAAACTTCCTTTAGTAAGCAACTGAATTCCTGTTTTACAATTATATGTGCGGGTTATGTGATATTTAAAATATCATTTAACTGAGACAATAAAGACGATTCAATATAGAACAAGGAAAAATACTGGAAAAGCTCCAGTTCTTGATAAGTGAATTTCTGGAAAACAGACAACATTTAGTTTCTCTAATGTTTAATATGGCCATCATTAGTAGGGTATTTTTGGAATTAAGAATGTTGATGAACATACATACATACACTCACACAAACACACACACACACACACAAATTTATATATATATATATATATATATATATATATATATATATATATATATATACATATATATATATATATATGTATATGTACACGTATAGACACGGATAGAAAGGCCCATACAACGCTATATGCCAGTGAACAGGGACACAGAAGTATCCGAAATAAATAGTTGCAATGTGCATATAATATTTTTTATGGGGATTTCATAACGTGCTGCTGAATTACAGTAAAGATATTATATATATGTATATTTATAATAATAATATATATATATATATATAATATCTATATCTATATATTTAATTTTATATATATATATTATTATATATATAATATATATATATAATAATATATCTTATATATCATACATATATATATATAAGTAATCTATATATATATATAATATATATATACCTATGTATAATATATATTATAATCTATACTAATATAATATAATATAGATAATCTCTATATCTATAATATATATATTATATATATCTCAATAAAACGGTCGCCCATAAAAAACCCAAAACCGAAATGAGAGAAAAAGTACTATAGTTTCATAGGACTGCTGTCTCCCTCTTCAGGTAGATGAATCATCTACCTGTGAAGGGGAGACAGCAGTCTCTTGAAATATAGGTACTTTTTCTCTACTTTGGTGTTTTTATGGGTGCTCCTTTTTATTAGATGGAACTTCTGTTGTTACAGAACATTTTTACCAGTCATATATATATATATATAAAATGAAAGAATTCCCATCGTTTTGACAGATGTCAGACAATACATTTCCGGCGACACCCGAACTGGGTATATATATATATATATATATATATATATATATATATATATATAATATAATATATATATATATATATATATATATATGTGGGCCGGTGTGCCCTATCAAATTGCATTTCGGCCTGGCCAGTTAACGCGGCAATTCGTCCTACGAAGTGGTATCACGCCCAATTCTGCCGACGCGGCAATCCGCTCCAGTATACTGAAGTGTTGGTAAAGATCTACGGCTAGTTCCCGCTTCTCCTATACTGTCTGGAGTCCGGACTCTGCCTTGACGTCCGACCCTGACATCCCACCTGGAAGCTGTCACCTTAGAAGTACCTGAGCCAGTGCCTGACGTGGAGCTCTCTTCCATTTTGTTCCTCGATGGAGAATTGCAAGCTCAACTCTACCTATGTGTTGTCCACGGACAAAGATGATTGAATTTGAAGCTGATTGTCGGCCTTCATCTACTATTCCTCGCACTCTTTTCTTATTCCAACTGTTTTCCTATTCCCATGATCCTATTATCGTATCTACTTCAGAGACTACAGTGATATTTGACTGAGCAATTGTGATATATGTGAATTCATTTTGGAAGTGTGGCTTAGATCTATGTTGGTCATGCTTACAGTAATTGAGTAATCTGGCACTTCATACAATATTTGATATAATCTTGTATTTAGCATATTTTCATTTAACCCTCTTACGCCGAAGCCCTAAAAATCAAAACCTCTCCTGTATGCCGGCGCCGGTTTGGAGTGAGCGCGGAACCGGAAAAAATAATTTTTTCAAAAAATCACAGCGCGCTTAGTTTTGAAGATTAAGAGTTCATTTTTGGCTCATTTTTTTTTCATTGCTTGAGGTTTAGTATGCAATCATCAGAAATGAAAAATAATATCATTATCATATGTAAATAATGCGATATATGGTAGCGAAAAAAAATAAATTCATAGATAATTGTATTCAAATCACGCTGTGCAAAAAACGGTCAAAGCTAACGAGTTACTTTTTTTTCGTTGTATTGTACACTAAATTGCAATCATTTTGATATATAATACATAGTAAAACAATAAAAGCAACACCGGAAAAATATTATCACAAAATGATGTACGAATTCGTAACGAGCGGACGTAAAAAAATGTTATTTTAAAAAATTCACCGTAATTCTAAATAATGTTCCAGAGACTTCCAATTTGTTTCAAAATTAAGACAAATGATTGAATATTACGATACTGTAAGAGGTTTAGATTAGAATTGCAGATTTCGACCATTTCGGACGAGTTAAATTTGACCGAATGTCGAAATTTTAATATATATATTTTTACATATGCACATATTTCAAAGATAGAAAAAGCTACAACCTTCAATTATTTTCTATTGTATTCTCCATGAATTTGCGCACATTTTGATATATGAAACTCTATAAAAAGGCCAATATGAAAAGGAGCAAATATTAGGATAATGCCATGTACGTATTTCGGAGACTTGCGGCCGCGAATCGGCGCGCGGAGTGAAGGTAAATATATTTTTCAAAAATTCACCATAAATCACAATATTGTTTTAGAGACTTCAAATTTGTTTCAAAATGAAGAAAAATGACGGAATATTACTAGGCCGTAAGAGTTATAGCTTACAATTGCGTTTTTCAACTATTTCGGTAGAGTCAAATTTGACCGAACGTGGTTTTTTTTCTATTTATCGTGATTTATATGCAAATATTTCGAAAAAAGAGAAAAGCTACAACCTTCAATCATTTTTAGTTGTATTCTACATGAAATTGCGCACATTTTCATATATAAAACTTTATGTAACAGCTAATTTTAAATGGTGCAAACATTTCGACAATCGCACAAAAAAATTCTGATTTTTTCGGAAGAGTTACCGCGCGAACGTAATTTTTTTTTTTTCATAAATTCACCATAAATCGAAATATTGTGCTAGAGACTTCAAAGTCGTTGCAAAATGAAGGTAAATGATTGAATATTACTAGAATATAAGAGTTTTAGCTTACAATTGCGTTTTTCGACCATTTCGGTAGAGTCAAAGCTGACCGAAAGTTGAAATTTTTGCACTTAACGTTATTTATATGAAAATATTTCAAAACTGATAAAAGCTACAACCATGGGTTGTTTTTTTTTTGTATTGTGCATGAAATTGCGCACATTTCCATATATAAAACTTTATGTAACGGCAAATTTAAAAGGGTGCAAACATTAGGACAATCGCACGAAAAAATTTATCGGAAGAGTTATCGCACGAACGTAAGGAAAAAGTTTTTTCATAAATTCACCATAAATCGAAATATTGTGCTAGAGACGTCCAATTTGTTGCAAAATGAAGGCAAAAGATTGAATATTACTATAATATAAGAATTTTAGCTTACAATTGCGTTTCTCGACCATTTCTGTAGAGTCAAAGTTGACCGAAGGTTGAAATTTTTGCACTTATCGTTATTTATATGAAAATATTTCAAAATTGATAAAAGCTACAATCATGAGTATAGTTGTATTTTGCATGAAATTGCGCACATTTTCATATATAATACTTCATGTAAAGGATAATTTAAAATGGTGCAATAATTATGTCAAAGTGACGAAATAATTTCCGAGATGTGTCACTGATACTTTTTAGTGCGATAAGAAAGAAATTCGCGCTTGCGCGCCTGCGTAGCGATTGTAAACAAAACAACGCCTTGATCCGTGAACTCCCAGCATCCCCCAAGGCGCGTGATACAAAAGTTTTCGGCTGGTAGGCCTATAAGTATTTTTCCGCGAATTTTTAAAAAAACATTTTTGAGCCGACGTATGATACGTCCAATCGGCATACGGGAGACATTTTGACTCGACGTTTAATACGTCCAATCGGCGTAAGAGGGTTAAGCATTGATCAGTTACGTTACCTTTCCCACTGTTATCCCATGTGTTACAATGTTACCTGCTTTGCGGATTCGCGAAGACTTTCCTTGATAGTGCCACTCAACATAACTACCAGTGCCATTCGTCGGGATAATATTCATGAGATCTCAGTGGGAGTAATCCTTGCTTAGTCTTAAGAGTTAGGTCGTTGTTCTAAGCACCATATTTACTCACCAGATTTAATGATTTTGCTTGTAACCTAGTGGCACATCTGTTTTTGTTATTGTACATAATGTTCAATAGTGATACAGTGCCACGGAGCCAGTGAGATATCCTATAATCTAATTATTCTTCTGATTATCTTACCCGATACCCTTCAAGTAAAAGCTCAGCCCTAATAGGGAGTGGGGTGATAAGGGTGAGTAGGGGTGATGTAAAAATATCCGAAAAGATAGATTTTAGCTTCTAATCCATAGTTTTCCAGGTCACTGAAATACATAGGGACACTCCCGATACCCTTCAAGTCCAAGTTCAGCCCCAATAGGGAGGAGGCTGAAGAAGAATTGGAAGGGGTGACATGCAAAATAACCAAAAATGACAGATATTACTGTCCATTCCATAGTTTTTGAGGCCACTGAGATAATTAGTGACACTTCCGATTCCCTTTAATTCCAAGTTTAGTATCGGTAGGAAGTGGGGTGAGAATGGGGTGGAAAGGGGATGACGTGTAAAAATATCCGAAAATGAAACATATCAGTGTCTAATCCATAGCTTTTGATGTGGCTGAGATGAACAGTGACACTCCCAATGGCCTTCAAGTCCAAATTCAGCCCCTGTAGGAAGTGGGATGAAAAGTGGTGGGAAAGGGATGACAGGTAAGAATAGCTGAAAATGATAGAAATTAGTGTCTAATTTACAGTTTTCAAGGTTGCTGACTTGAATAGTGACACTCCCGATGCCCTTTAAGTCTAAGTTCTGCCCCATTAGAAAGTGGGAGTGGGAAGGTGGTGACATCTAAAAATAACCATAAACTACAGACATTGGTGTCTAATCCATAACTTTTGAGGTTTCTGAGATGAATATTGA
>NC_061108.1:54030775-54033275 GCF_015104395.2 Macrobrachium nipponense | reverse complement strand
TATATATATATATATATATATATATATATATATATACATATGTATATATATATATATATATATATATATATATATATATATATATATATATATCTGTACATTAAGGGGTCGGTTGCCTGATGCGCCTTCTCCACTGTCTTCTATTAAGAGCATCATCCTCCACCAAACCTCTTCTCTCCATATCTTCCTTCACTTTACCTCGCCATCTAATTCTCTGTCTCCCTCTAGATCTTCTTCCTCCCAAGTCCTCTTCACTCTCTCCTCGTCATCCATCCTTAACACACACCCATACCATATCAATCTTGACTCTCTTATCACCTCTGTAATCTTTACTAAGCCTGCCCTTCTTATTCCATCATTTTCCAATCTCTCAAGCGCGATATTCCCATAATCCACCTCAGCAGTCTCATCTCTGTTCTCTCAAGCACTACTTCCTCTTTTCTTCTTAGAGCCCATGTGTCTGCTTCATACATTATCACTGTGTTATATATCTTGAGTTTTAGCTTGATTGGCATTTTCTTATCATATACCACTCCAGCTACCTCTTTCCACTTTCCCTATGCAGCTTTTATTTACCGTCAACTTCAGTCTCACATCCTTCCTCTTGGCTTAAAGTAGATCCTATGTAATTAAACTTTCTTGCCTGTGTTTTAATCAAGCCTCCTCTTTATGTATATGTATATATATATATATATATATATATATATATATATATATATATATATATATATATATATATATCACATATTTATATATATATATCTGTTCTCTCAAGATCTACTTCCTCTTTTCTTCTTAGAGCCCACGTTTCTGCTCCATACATTAACACTGGTCTTATACTGTGTTATATATCTTGAGTTTTAGCTTGATTGGCATTTTCTTATCATATACCACTCCAGCTACCTCTCTCCACTCCCCCCATGCAGCTTTTATCTTACTGTCAACTTCAGTCTCACATCCTTCCTCTTCGCTTAAAGTAGATCCTAAGTATTTAAACTTTTCTGACTGTTCTTTTTTGCATTACTAGTCTGTCTCTGTCTTCCCTATTGCTCAGCGAAACTTCTGTTTTATTCACATTCACCTTTAAGACACTCCTCTGTAAAGACTCCTGCCACTCTCCAACCCTTCTCTGTAGGTCCTCCTCATTTTCAGCTGTAATCACCAGATCATTGGCATACAACAACTCCCACAGCTCTTCATTCCTGATCTCTTCACTCAACACATCCATGACCACCACAAACAAAAATGGACTTAATGCTGACCCTTGTAATCCAACACTAACTTCAAAGTTTTCTGTTTCCCCAACTTTTCTGGGACTTTCCATTTCCTTAAACACCAAAACATCACTTCTCTTAGGATTTTATCGTATGCTTTCTGCAGGTCTATAAATAATGCACAATAGAACTCCTGGTTTCCCTCTAGCCTCTTTTCCTGCAGCTGTCTTACTTTGAAGATGGCATCCACTGTCCCTCTTCCTCTCATGAATCCATACTGCTGTTTCCTGATCTCTACAATCTGTCTTAATCTCTCATCCAGTATTCTCTCTAAACCTTTTAATCCATGCTCTGTTAGTTTAATTCCCCTGTAGTTACCACAATCCATGTCATCTCCCTTCTGCTTGTGTATATATATGTCATTAGACTCTCCTCCCAGTCCCTTGGCATTTCTTCCTCTTTGCATATGTCTTTTAATAAATCCAGCATCCATTTCTCCCCCTCTGTACCTAGTAATTTGATCATTTCAATTTGGAACTCTGATGGACCAGGTGATTTACCATTCCTCATTTTCCTGTATCCTGTATCTCCATCACTGGTTCCTTCAAACTCTGTACTTCCCCATTATCCTTGATGACACCCAATTTACCCACATCCTGTCTCTGCCTTTTCCTCAAGTTTGAAATCTTATAGATATCCATTTCTCCTTCTCTTGTTCCTAGTCTTTCAATTAACTGCTCTGCCGCCCTTCCAATAGCCATACCTACCCTCCTCCTCGCCTCTCTTTCCTCTTCTCTGTACCTTACCTCTGCACCCTGTGCATACCTTACTTTCCAATCCTTGAATGCTTTTGATTTTCTTTTAATTGACTCTTGCACCTCTCCATTCCACCACATTTTTCTCTTCTCAACACTCCATGTCCGCTGGTTCCTCCCATGAGTTCTGCTTTCCCCACACATATTTCTTTCATGTCTGCCCAGATATTTTCCAATATGTTACCCTGTCCAAATTCTACATTCCCCCTTTCCAAACATCTCTTTCTCAGTCCTCCTAAACTGCTCCCCCTTTTCTCCTTTAATGTCCCAAATCTGAATTCTCGATCTTCTCTTTCTCTTCTTGGGTTCCCTACCTCTCATTTTAAAATCCATCACCACCAACCTATGTATGCTGTTTAACACACTCTCCTCCCAAGATCACTTTGCAGTTTGTCACATTGCTTTTGTCGGCTCCTCTAACAAGGATGTAATCTATTTGGCTCTGCACTCCTCCACTTTCATAACTTATCA
>NC_061108.1:54005775-54025775 GCF_015104395.2 Macrobrachium nipponense | reverse complement strand
CTGACTTCAAGATAGGCAAATAAAAAACAAACTGCAGACAGAAAACTGCTTTTAATGTTAATGATGGTAGTGACCATCAGGGGGCTATGTAGGTAATAAATACGAGAATAATAATTTATAAAAGAAAAAGAGAAAAAAAAGGATAGCACAGAAGTTAACGAAAAAAAAACTTAATTTTTTAGACTTTCCATAAATTACACCTCCTCGCAGTCTTTTGTGGCGGTAAAATAAATCTCAAGTTATTACATGCCAAGGCATAGCTCGTCGGCTCCTTGCTATTATCATTATTATTTTTCATCAAATTCATCTCGCTCCTTGATGAGAACATCACGATTCCGCTGCTGCTTGTTTTCATCGTGAGTGGAGATTCATATCGGCCTAATTTTCTTTTCTTAAATACGCTAATATCAAAGCAAGCCTAAAGAAGCGAAAGATGAATACAACAAATAAATTTATTTTGATGAGACAATGAATCTCTCTCTCTCTCTCTCTCTCTCTCTCTCTCTCTCTCTCTCTCTCTCTCATGGGTTAAACGATCGTTGGTTTTATTTTTATCAGAACTGACAAGTTATTTCCATTAGAAATTTTCTACGGAAAATTTAATTTCAAGTGTTGGTGACCTTACCTAAGGCAACGTCAGCTTACATCAACAAGTCAGGTACTTAATGTATAGGTTCTTCATTTTCATTCCCCTTTATTTTATTGCATGTTCAATGTTATCACCTGTATTTTCATAGAAAATCGGCGAACTTCAAAGTAACAAAAGAAACAGAATTCATGGGATATCTCTTAAATTTTATAATTGTCTTTCTATTTTGAACATGCCGTGTGCTATATATTAACTATGCACATTATCATAATGGTTTTTGTTTTCACTTTTCAATTCAGACGGTATTTAAATATGCAATAAACGAAGGGTGCCTTTGGTTTAGTATATATTTCTAAGTATGTTGAGAAGATGCTGAAATTTAGGAGTATATTATGTGGCATGAAAACGCATATATATATATATATATATATATATATATATATATATATATGTATATATATATGTATATATATATATATATATATATATATATATATATATATATATATGTATATATATATGTATATATATATATATATATATATATATATATATATATATATATATATATATATATTATGAGTCATATCACATTACCATGTTTCATATACATATATCGAGCTACAAATATCCTTTAATATCTAATTCGCTCTACCTCGGAATTAACATATTTTAATATGTTAATTCCGGCTAAGTCATCACTGCCATTCCTGGAATTGAAGATGTCGATGGTTACGTGCCCTCGGCCGGCAATTCTATTATCGCAGAATAAATTCCCCTTCAGTTATACCTATATTAAAATATGTTAAATCCCGAGGTAGAACGAATTAGATATTAAAGGACATTTGTAGCTCGATATATATATATATATATATATATATATATATATATATATATATATATATATATATATATATGTATACATACACATCGAGCTACAAATGTCCTTTAATATCTAATTCGCTCTGCCTCGGAATTATATGATCAACCTCTGGCCACTATAGATTAGTTTGACCCAACTTTTAGACTTTGCCCTTTGGTCTTCGCTTAATGCGATAATGAACAATATTTTTAATCAATATCTCTTGTTTTCGATTTTGCTAACGTCTCTCGAGCTTTCTATTATTTTTCACTTATTCTCTGCATGCCCTTATTCATATATCAAGATATTTAGTCTATTCGATTATCGATCGATTCTGTTATAGTCTCGGCCAACTACCCAAGCTGACACCTGACAGCTCCTAGCTAATCTAAGCTAAGATGTTATATCTACGAGGACTCCTAGCACATGGTTATATGAGGATTCCATACCATTAAAAGACAATCATAAGACAATTCCAAAATGCCAACCTGAATTCAAAAACAAGTGATTCTTTAAATAAGTTGAGCTAAGTATGTGAATGCAATTGTAAATGGGAGAAAAAAATTTGCTTTCCTGGTTTACATGAGGTTTACTTTGTCCTCTGACCTAAGCTGTTTAGGTCGATATCGTTTTACTAATTATGGTAATGGAAATACAATTCATTATATTCTTCATTTTCTTCTAGCGACGACGAAAGTCATCTTTCCATGGGAATGCTGTGATGTGGGATATGCGTTTGATGGATGTCTTCTAAATCTTGTACTTTTGGAAATATCCTGAGTATCCTTGTTTAATTGTGTGTGTTAATAAGTGTGTTATGTGTTTCTTAAATCTTCTGTTGAAATCATTTAATGGGTTTATTAACATATTCCTTATACGTATAACAGTCATATATGTTCGTTGTTTAATCTATTGGCAACTAGGCTAAAGAAATGGTAAGAGATTAGTACTTGTTAATCACTTTACTTACTGTAACATTAGTTAGTGGGTTCCTATTAATTAATTACTCAAACGAACATGTTTGCTAGTTACTTCACAAAAGCTTGGGTTATTGCCAACCACAGATCACTCAAAACAAAACTTGATACTTATCCTATCCCTTTCTGTATTTATTAACAAATTCCTTATATAACAGTCCTCATGTTTGTTGTTTAATGCTATAGCACTATTGGCAACTAGTCTAAAGAAACAGTAGGAGATTAGTACTTGTTAATCACTTTACTTACTGTAACATTAGTTAGTGAGTTCTTATTAACTAAACACTCAAAGAAACACGTTTGCTAATTACCTCACCAAAGCTTGGGTTATTGCCAACCACAGATCACTTGAAACAAAACTTGATACTTATTTTAACCCTTTCTGTATTCTTTCACATAGTGACTTTCTTTTAATCAAAATTAGTCATGTTTGGTTAGAAGATTAATATCGAACTGACAGATTTTCTGAAATGGTTATATTACTTTTTACTTGCGTTCCGACATTCCTGATTATCCTCCTTCAAGTCAAAATAAATTCGAAGTTAGAGCTTTTAACCCCATATTTTTGCTACAAAGCCAACTAATCAAAGTAAGAATTGTAACAATACAAAATTTTATTCCTAAGTCAACTAATGAAGGTAAACTTAGCAATAAAAAAAATTAATCATAAGGAATAATAGGATGATTAACGGGTTTGTTTATTAACTAAAATGACTGAAATGTGACTTTCCTATTTCTTAGGTTATATCTTGTTTTTTCTCACGAAAATTCTACTTCTGATTCTACAGTCATATCTGGTTCCTTAATATATTTGGTTATTTATTTTCTTCACTTTTGCCTTGGTTTCTTGTATGTCTATGACTTTGTATGGTCCTGTGAATTTATTGCTAACTTATAATTAATTCCACTTCTTACTTCTTTCTTGATATTTGTCTATCATTATCTTCTGGGCTTCTGGGTTTTTCTTGTGTGATTGTTAATGAATCACCTTGAAATTTCCCATTCTTATTTTCACATTGTTTCCAGAATACTTTGACTGCAATGGCTGATTTAATCATGCATACGGTAATCTTGGTTCATATCTCATTGAAGCCTTTTTGGGCGTTGCTTGCATACTGGAATGATCTCTGGCATTTAATGATAATTGTATATAGCGGTAAGTTGACATCCCATTCAGGATCTTGTCCTATGGAATGCCTTAATGCATCTAGAACGTTCTGTTATTGCTTTCTGCTGAAATATTACTAGTTGGGTGATACTGTTGTATAGTTAATTTCTCTACCTTGAAAGCACTACACACTTCTTGTACTAGCGAATTGTTGAATTCTGTACCATTGTCGGAGATAATAAGCTGTGGAGCAGAGTATCTATAAAATATTTTGTCAAATAGGGCAACTGCATATTCCTTGGTTCCTTTACCAGTTATTAGTATGAGCTCTGTATATCTAGTAAGTGTACAGATGTACTTTTCTTATTTCCTTTACTTGTGGTATACAAGTTAGTGATAAGCTCTATTGCTACTCTTTCGTACGGAGTTTGTGGGATTGGATACTTCCCTATAGGTACTGCTTTATTGGTTCTTCCCTTGTAGCTATTACAAGTATTGCAACTTTTTCCATAATTACTAACATCCTTGTGAATTCCTTTCCAATGGAAGGATCTTACTAATTTAGGTGTTTCGTCTCTTCCTGGTTGTGCTCTTATGTCATCATCATGCATTAGTTTAATAACCTTACTTCTTAGGCTCTTAGGTACTATTCTTTTCTGATTAACACCTTGTATCTTTGGGACAACCAATTCTTTGCTTAGATCTGACTGTTCCTGAGGACTAAATTCTCTTTTGTTCCATGAATTGGAAGATTTCTTTCAAATCTTTGTGTTCTCTTTGTTTCCTTTAGGTTCTTCCAAGATAGTTCTACTGTAAAATGCATGGTAAATACTTTGCTTATGGGTTCACCCAACCTTGGTTCTTGGGTAATCATATTTATAAACCTTGGTTCTTGGGTAATCATATTTATACCTTTACCAGTGGTATGTACCTTGATAATGTGTCTACTACTTTCGTGCTTTTCCCTGGCACATATTTGACTTCTAGTCATAGTCTTGGGCTGTCATAAACCCGTAACGAGCTCTACGTCCAGAAAAGTTAAGATTTTTTTAGCATATCTACTTTGGCTGAGTGATGAGTGCTAATGATTCTAGGTCTGTCACTTAGTAAAAACAACAGAAGTAAATTACTTCTGTTGGTTTTTAGCTTTCTGCTGTAGTATGCTATAGCATAATATCTGTTGTCATGGTTCTGCATTAAATATGCTCCTATGCCTTTGCGACTTGCGTCTGTGGCTAAGAAAAATTCCTTGCTAAAGTCTGGGAGACTAAGTACTGGAGGGTGTCAACCATTCCATCTTTAGTTTATTAATTAATGCTCTCTGTTGCTTGGGTGACCATCAGAACTGTATGTATTACAGCACTGGCAGGAAATCAATTAAAATAAATGAGGTCAATAACCTTAGTGTTTGGTGTTTGAGACAAGTGCAAAACGGTGAATTCCTCAGTATGCTGATATGAGACAAAAGCCATAACACTCTGATCGCACCAGGGAGACCACGGGCGAGCAGACGACCTGAATACGGAAAGATCAGGTGACTGTGATGTTAGAGGTCAAGCGAGTTTACGTGAAATGGAATACGCACGTACACGGGAACAGAGAAGACATTGGCGTGCATACATTCGTATGTCCATTAGTAGGTGTAAGTGCATATGTCCTTAAGGGCAAAAGAGATCAGATATAACCCCAGTATGAGGTCTTATTGATTCATTAGACAAGAATATGTCAGTGGTGGCCCAAAAACTGGAAGGCGCTAGAAGGTCCATCAGAAGGTAACGTGAAAGAAATACTGAAAACTTTGAACAGTGACATTGATTTCAGCTTCTAGAAAGGTGAAATGCAGAGTAAACCCTAGAAATATTTATAGGACATTTATCCATTTCATTTCTTGGGTCTTTTCAATGTCTGATAATTGTGGTTTCTTTTTCAGGATGGATTCGGTTGTCGCTACTGAAGAATGAATTCTCTAGACACATTTCTGAGAGACTGATAGGGGTTATTTGAAAGTGAGAATAAGTGGTGACAGTTTTATTTGATATGATTCTGCAGAACAGCAATGATTTATTAATGATTTTTGGGATTTTTAATACATTTTTATTTAACCTTCATGTTAGCTATTTTGGGGAAATAAAGACTATTTTTGTATCCCGAGAGTTTGAATTCGCCTAAGATCTAGTGATTGATTTTCAGCTATCTAGAGAAGGAAGGCGATAAAAACAAACAAAGGATGGTCGTGTTACCATAGCTAGGAGTTCTCTCCTTTTAGTTAAATGGGGTTCTTTGACCCCCATAACATATTCGCTCCTTTAACAATTCAGTCAATGGCGCTGCTATAGTAGCGAAATCCTTTATGAACTTTCTGTAAAAACCTGCTAAACCTAGGAATGATTTCACACCCTTCTTACAAGTAGGTGTGGGATACGCTTTGATTGCCTTAATCCTTAAGTCCTTTACTGCAGCACCCTTTTCACTTAATGTTTGTCCCCGGTAGTCTATTTTCCTTTTAAGGAAGTTGCACTTTTTTAACTTAAATTTGAGGTTTGCCTTCCTCAGTCTCCTTAGGACTTTTCTTACTAAGTTGATATGTTTTTTAATTGTATCTGTTGCTATTACCAAATCATCAATATAGCCATGCACATTCTTGCCTAATTAATCTATTGTAACGAAATATTTCCTGGAACTAGCGATACTGGAAAAGACCACAGAGATTTTTATGGTTCTATTTATTCCTTGCCTCTTAATTTGTTGTACTTCTCTTTCAATAATCTCCTTCTGGGACTGTGCTACTCTATAAGCAGGTATGCAAATTGGCTTTGTGTTCTTTGGAATATCTATTCTATGGGTTATTTCATCTGTATTTCCAATGACGACTGCATTTCTATATCCATTTAATATATCAATGAGTTTCTCTCTAGGAGAGTCTTCCTGGATACCCTTCAATTAAGTCCATATTTTTTGCTCTTCTCACTTCTGTTTCATGTGTAGAATTTGTATTTTCTTTATTAATGGATGCTATTGTTTCCCTTTCTGCCACATGAATAAGTTAATTATATACTCCTGTTATACCTAATTTCAGTGCCTTGTGTTAGCTTAACCTTTCCTCCTCTATTATTAACAGCTTGTGGAATTATTCTGCCTTGTCTAACTTCATGTAAGCTGGAGGTATAATATATTTCATTTATCTGTGATTCTTCTGTAAGTGTTAAGATTCTTTCCCATCCTATAATGGGTTTACTGGGTATTCTATTTATGTACTTTCTCCTGGTTTAAGTCTTAATTCTATGTCTAATTTAAACAGAATTTCTTGGCTGGATTCTAAGTTATCACTGATATGTTGTGGATTCGTGTAACACAATTAGCATTCTTCCCTCTGCATTATCCTTCCTTAGGCTACCTTTCAGTGAGGACTTTTCCTGAGTTCTGTTTTCGTAATAATTTTACATAATGGTATTTTATCATTCTTATGCTTTCTGCTAATCACTAATTGTTCTCTAACCGCTTCAATTACAATTCCTTGTTTAGCAATAGTTGGATAACAAATTAGTAGGTGTGCAAATGCAAAATATATTCCCTTTGCTACAAGAATCTTTTCCTTGAGTAAGACTCTTCCTAACTTAAATGGTAAATCGAAGTGTCCAATTAATTCGATTCTGTTTCCTTGAACATCTGTAGATTTTACAGTCTACTACTGGGTTCAAACTTAAATGAGAGAAGTATGTTTGATATACCCTCTCGGATATTATATTCTTTATGCTTCATACTGTAATGGACTTTTACTGTTTTTTTTCCATCGTATTTAAACCAAATCTAATTCTGATAAAGTTTAACCTGCTGCAACTGATTAGTTTTCCCTTATCTTCCCTCTTCATTACCTTGCCTGGCGACGTTTTGACACAGGCAGTTCTAAACTATAACCTTGTCCCTTGTTTTACTATGTAGGAGTATCCATGGTTCCAGCTGAGTAAGAATTTACTGTTGAATCATCCGACGATTCTTCCTCTAACTGGTATGTTAGTCTTGCTGTTTGATCATTGCTCTGACCCTTATTATAATTCTGGTTTCGGTTCCTTCTAACTTGTGGAGATTGACCTCCAATTCTACCTCTACCTTGTAACTGTGATCTATGCCTAGGTCTATTCTTATAATCTCTGGCACTATGTCCTGTTCTCTTATGATAAGGATAATAAGCTTCTCTATAGCACTCATTTGCGTAATGTCCCTTCCTTTGACAGTGTAACATGTTACTGTCGAAGATCTTCCTTGAGATGTGTTTCTTGGGTTCCTATTCTAAATTCTAACTGGTATCCTGTAATTCCTATTTTGGGAAGTTTTATAACTATTTTCGTCTTCATGGCCTACAGTATCTAAAGGTCTATATAGATAATTCCATTCAGGGTTCCTATCAGAAATTTTCCTCACTTCATCTTCAGTTTTGTCGTCTAAGTCCCCATTATGGTTGATCTTTTCGAGAGCCTTCAAGGGTGGATCTCCCAATGTCAAAGTTAACTCGACTAGTGTTTACAAATCTTCAATTTTCATTATCTCTTGTGCTGCTATATTCGTAACCCATGGTGTAGCTGCAACTAATTTACCCCATTCCTGCGGATTCATTCTAAGGTAGTTTCTTTTATATCTACTCTCCATTCTTGATATTATGTCCTTGCAAGACTAACAACAGGGCTTGCTTTACCTACTGTGGAGTATATTTTCCTCGGGTATTGCTTTAGTTCCTCCCAATTCTTAAGTCTTTTATAAGCACTAGTATAAACATAACATTCTATATCTCCTGAAGATACGTCTAAATATGCCTTGGCTTCATTTAGTTTCTCTGTGTCTGTTTCAACTATAATATTAAAATGATGTTCTAGTTGTTTAATCCATGTTTCTAAATTGCATGCATCATAGTCTCCTTTTCTTCTCCAAAACTTTACAATTAGGCCAGTAAAAATTGACAAAGACAATGGCATTTAGCATAACAAGCATTTTATGTCTTCATTGCGTTCTCATGGATGTCAAGTATATAAAAAAAATTCTACCAAAATCAATAATACGCAACCACACATTTTAGCAATAAGGAAAATGGCCGCCACCCAAAATGAAAATACAATTTTTCCAGACTAATATTCCAATTACTTTAAAGTGTTGCTTCATTTTTGCTTTAACTATTATAGTTTAAAGCATGAGGTTTGTAATAATATCATGGAAATGGAGGTAGACATTAAATTGAAGAAAAATGTTAAATTTGGATTGGAATCGAAAAAAATGCATCATTATTTTAAATCAATGCTTCCTTATTTCTAGCCGTGGATCATCAACACCTGTAATAATATTAGCAATTTTAGTATAGAATAGAACCCTTATTTATATAAACATAATGACAGATAACATAATTTGACTGTTAAAAGAAAATTGATACATTTGGAATAAAATAGAAAAATATAAGTATATACCTTTTAATTTTAGATCAATATATGTTAACTTATTTGTAGCTGCTGATCATGAACATCCGTAATACTAGCAAGCCTAATAAAAAAATATATAGAACAGAACCGTTATTTATACAAAAATAATAACAGAAAACATTATTAGACTGTTTAAAGAAAATTGATACATTCAGAATGAAATAGAAAAAAATAAGCATATACATTTTCATTCCATATCAATTGTATATGTTTTGCCTTATTCATAGGTGCTGATCGCAACACCTGTAATATTAGCAATCCTATAGAATATATAGAATAGAACCCTTATGTAAACAAAAACAATAACAGAACACATTCATACTGTTTAGAGAAAATTTATACATTTTGAATAAAATGGTTTGACTTACTCATAGATGCCCGATCATTAACACCTGTAATCAATCCTAATATGGTATAGAAGCATTAATCATACAAAAATAACAATACCGAAGGCCTGCTGCTACACATCGTCAAAATCCACCACCTCCTCCTCCTCATCATCATCATCATTTACCTAGACTTTAGTGTTTGTACAGTTATTGTAATCCCCACGACATATATATGTAGTGAACTGTACAAGGTAGAGGGTGTTTAGATCAGCTACATGAAGCATATATGTTTACAGTTACATCTAATCTTTATTAGTAGTTCTGGAGGAGCTGAAGGCATAACTATCATTATTGGATCAATTGATCCATTTACTTTAAGTCTGCGCCCATAGTCCTCATAATTGAGAACTTTTTTCAGGCTTCGTCAGGTATGTATATACTTGAAAATAAACCCTTAGACAATGAAACTGCCACAACCATTAAGATGGTGGTACCCTTTCTATTGGGACATATTTTGTGGGAGAAGTAATGTAGTGGATCCTAAGCTCATTGAGGGGTTTCATTGCCTGAAAACTACCCCCTTGGTATAGCAGTGATACATATTCCAATCCTACATCTAAAATCAGTGTTGGCATTACTATCTTCAAAACCAAGCACATCAGACATTAGTTTTTGGGATGATATTAAGAGTTTCAAGAGTTTTACCTTTCCCATGCCAAAAATGGCTGAGGAGGTGGTGTTACACCCAGGCATAGCATACATGAATGGAAGTCACATGCACATTTCACGTCCTAGAACCTCTCTAGCCACATTTATAGACAGTGTATGTTGCTTGGTTCCCATTTAAACTTCGGATGTTGCATGATGAATGAAAAATACCAGTATAGCTGTATCATCAGCTACTACTTAAACGGGCACCTTACTAGTAACTGTTTCATCAAGAACTCTCCTCACAGTTATAACACCTGCATTTCCTTCTTCATCAGCATGCTCCCCCTCAACACCTGCATCTTCTAGACTCGGTCATATTAGCTTGATTAGTTCCTGCCTGTTGCATCTATTAGAAAGAAATTTAGTTTTGTCAGATGGAATGGGGGAAGTGAGATTTGAGATCATATTTGGTGAAGATTTGTGTAGTTGACACTGCTTCTGCGCTTGATCTTTGGTAGTCCTAACTGTAAAGTAATCAATATAACATAAAAAGGTAGGCCAGGACTTTTCCTCTGCATTACAGAATGCACATAACTCATGATGTGTCTATTGTTCCAGTTTTTGGCCAATACTGACTGTAGCAAAGCACATCCATCAACCACCACTACTGTTAGCTTACTGATTTCACAGATAAAATCAGGGGTTCCATATGAGAGATAAATTATGAGAGATGTGACTGGTTTATTTCTCATTCCTCCATCTATAATGAGAAAAGGGACAACTGCTGATAGCTTATAGGAGAAGGTTGCCCCTGTAGGTTGACCTTGACTGTAGCATATAGCCATAAGATTCTGATATAACTCAGAGCTTGATATGAAGAAATCCTCACGTGCCACTTTCACAGGTTTATGCATTACCTTGAAAGTTTGAGCTTGGTTTTTCCTTTTCCTGGTTACTTGAGAAAATGTCATTCCTGTCATTTGTTCTTGAATGACCTTCCCAATCTGCAGTGATGTTTCAGCATTGATATCTGCAATAATTCCATTCTCAATATTTATTATCAACTGATGTTCATCCTCAACTCTGAAAGGGTTGTGTTTCCTTAAGAAGTCTAGAAATAACTGGAGGAGCTCATTATCACGTTTCACATAACTGACGGTCATCTCTCTATCCTGTTCAGACTGGGTCCCAGGGAATGTGTTGGTCAGTGATCTTACTGCCTCACTGTACTGGGCAATAATAAGTGAGGCCTCCATGTGTCTTCCTAGACCTCATCAAACTTTGTTCAATTGTCATATCTGACCAAGTACCGCTCCAGAATAACAGGAGGTTCCTTCTGACTGTGAACTTCCTTCCCTTTGTGAAAAGGAATTAGAGGACAGTTACATAACTCATCACAGTCTTGTAAATAAAAGCAGCAACACTTACCATATTGATTTCGACCAGCTGCCACAAAGTAAGGCAACTTACTTTGAATGTTGTGGTAAGAAGACAAGTAACGGATTTAGTAACTACAAATATAAAAATCTTGGTACATGTACATATTAAAATAACAATATAGTCTGACAGCAAGTGGCCTTGAACAAGACTTAATGGTCACTGCCGAAAAGTCACTCTCCTCTCTGATTGAACTATTTTCATATAAAATTTCTACATAATCTAACTAATTTATATATTTTTTCAGTTAAAATCACATTAATTAGTGGCCAAGGATGAAAGTAAATTTTCAATAAAAATTGGGACTCTTTGAAATAAAGTCTGCGACTGGGCTGCTTGGATCTACAGACAAATAGAAAGATACAAGGACACACATACACACAGATCTCCCCTTGTTTGAATTCTTGTATGAACAACAATTCCTACTTTCTTATTTTGTGGAGGTCTCTTTCTGGACATTTACCCTTTTATAGCAAATGATTTCCTAACCATTAAACATAATTAAATTTTGACTAAGTTATTACAGTAATAATAATAAAAAAAATCGTCACGTCCTAAAATCACAAGTACAGTCACAAATAAAAATCATAAACACTTCTTCCCAATCAAAGTAAATTTATCACACAAAATAAAAAAAATAATAAATGGTCTCTTAATTGCAATCAAAATTAAGATTAAATAAAACAAAACGAAACACAATACTGGTTAGTAAATACAGTTGTTGGAAAATCTTAGTAATTTACAAGTACTGATTGACCAATGTAAGGTAAGAATCGCACAAAATAAAATGTGTGCGCTTATGTAATTTCAAGTACGAATTTTGTCTTCAAAATAGTTAAACAAGATTATTCATGTTGTTTTATCTTTAATAACATAACATTTTATGTGTGTGTGTGTGTGTGTGTGTGTAAGGATATTTTTAGACTTTTACTTAACTTGTCAGGACTTCTTTCGTCTGGGCTGCGTAAATGTTCGATCTTCTTGACTGGGTTACTGGAATCGCATAGTCGCATTGGCGCATGTTCCTCTCTCTCTCTCTCTCTCTCTCTCTCTCTCTCTCTCTCTCTCTCACGTTGTTCTGTGGAGATGGTTCGTTTTCTTTCTGTGCAGGACCCTCTCTCTCTTGCGTTAGTCGTCTCAGTGGTGAATGCGTCTTCTTCTGGATTCGATTCCAGCTTTTATTTGCCTTCTTCTTTGGAGGTGAAATGTGTCTTCTTTCTTCTTTGTCTGACATACACTCACTTAATTCTTGATAATGTCTTATCACAAACTTCACTGGACCATGTGATTGATCTTTGCAGGCAAATGGCTTGAGGAAATTATTCTTTGCTCGGTCTTGAAGTAACAATTAAACTGTAGACTTAAAGAAAGCGCTGACTTATAAATAGTGGAATTCGAAATCCCATTAGCTTGCCACCAAAATTCTGTTATGGGGAAGGAGAACTCTTCTTAAAATGTTTTCATTAGGTAGTGTTGGCCTTCACTTTCTCAGGAACATTCGAGCCTGCACTCACTTCGTACTTAGATGTCAGCTTTCTCAACAATATCCGTTTCAATTGCAGGTGATAAGTAAACTTTGTTTTCCCTGATTACATTTATTATTCTCTTAAAATGCTTATAAAGTTCCACCTTATTATTTTGGGTAATTGAACCGAGTCTATCTTAAAAGGGCACTTGAGACTTATATGTTTCTGGTGATTGAACCGAGACTATTTTAACACTTGTAACTTTTATAAGTCAACATTTGAACTTAAATTCGTTCTTAAAGTCACTGATCTCTTGTCTTCTGCTGGCCTATCCTTTGTACGATCGATCTACTGGTCACTTTTTTACCAGACACATATGCAATTGTAATAGCCACAATGCCCTTTCAACTTCTTGAATTCTTTGCTCTTTTTTGGATACGCTTGTCACTACAAAGCCTAAAGATCCAAGTTCAAAGAAATTTGAAGAAGAAATTATGTCCAGTCCTGGGAAACAACGTGACCTCTTTGTGATTATTGGACCTGGGTTCGTTTTCCAGGACTGGGCATCACAATTTTTTCTTCAAATTTCTTTGAACTTGGATCTTCAGGCTTTGTAGTGACAAGTGTATCCAAAAAAGATCAAAGAACTCAAGAAGTTAAGAGGGCAATGTGGCTATTACAACTGCATATATATATATATATATATATATATATATATGTGTGTGTGTGTGTGTGTGTGTGTGTGTGTGTGACTATGACCAGCTTCAATGAAGTAAGAAGTGGCAGTATCAAAGTTGGTTCTTAATGGTTCGTCGAGGCGAACAGCGGTTTGTTATCGAGACATATATCAGCCTCTCTCTCTCTCTCTCTCTCTCTCTCTTCTCTGGCTCTGTATGTTGGCCGGATGGCATGGACTTAGAAAGATTCCTCAGTTCTCACATCAGTCATGTTGAAGGATGGCTTGAAACACTTGGACGTAGAAAACTAAGTGTATTCTCTTAAATATTTACAAGTTGCATTACATCTTGAGATAAGAGCTTTCTGAAGAGATTTAACTTACGGAGAAGATAATCAGAGAGCAAGTGATGCATAGTTCACACTGTTTAACATCAGGAAGGAAACAGTATTGGTCAGACGAACGCACATCATTGACTTGTAGGTCATGCTGACAAAATTTAATTATTTTGAAAAGTAATGAATGAAGAATATTAAACAATAAAGTGTGACATGACTACCGTACAATTTGCTATAGCACAATAAAGAAAAATCAAATTTTACTACTCTTGAAATAAAACTTCACACTACGAATGATTGTTAAAATGAACACCAATAATGATTAGATAAATTAACTTAACCTACAGGGTTGATAATATACTTAATTCTCTCATGTATAATACTATCAACTTATTGTTTAAGGCAACACATGCTATTATTTTGCCCTGATGGGGCGACATGACACCTTCATAGGGGAGTTAATAGCCCTACGATTTTGTTAAGTATCTTTGGCTCATGCCATTAAGACGATGCCTAACAGTATTAATTTTTCCACAGGGGATATTAGTGTAAATTAACAGGGATAGAATCAAGAAAGTAATTCCCCATAGAGAGGTCTCACCAGAGACATTAACAATTTCACTAAATATAGACTAGGAAGTAACATTAAATCAGCAATTAAATCAAAACAATTTGTAAACGAGCCAGGCTTTTGGAAATATACGGAAAGTTAAAGCCTTTTTTGTTGGATAAAGTTTTTCTTAGTCGCATGGAAGGCTGCGTGACTAGAATAGTGCACTGTACCAATTGTGGCACTTTTATGAACGAGTCTAGGGGCTTCAAGGGACATCTTTGGAAGTTACATATGCCCTGATAGGGTTTCCTACCGAAGTACTAATTTATGAGGTGAGAATGGCTGGCGGATGGGGCTCTGCCTAAGCAGATTATACAATGGAAATAAATGCCTAAAGGCAATGGTGAAGAAGAAAGGCAACTATGGAAAACAAGATACAGGCAGTATAAAAATAGGAGGTTACAAAAGGATAGGAAGGAAGTAAAAGTACCAGAATCTGGCGCTCTCCTCTGGATGGAGAGGGTCAGATTCTCTATAAGAGAGTGGCACTGTGCCAGGCACTAGTGTGTAGAAAGACTATTGACTCTCATAGGGTTTCGGAAAGCTAAGGGGCAGTTGAGGAGGTAACGGTATTCAGGATGGGCTCCCAAATTACGATGACCGACTCCAGGGTGATTTGGGAGGCCACACCATTGGTGGAGTGTCTGTTGTGATCATGGGTGTCCTGGAGGATTCCTATTGGTACTGGATCTTCCTTGACTGTCAAAGTGGGTAGTGGTGCCAAGCCAGTTGAGGGAAAGCGACAAGGACTGAGAGCTCCGGGAGGAAGACTTGAGTCTTACCTTGGCACTGGCACTGATGCCATTCATGGTGTACTGAGAGGATTCAAACGTGGCTTAACGTCCATGAGGGACGGAGCCAGGCACTGCCTTGTACCTCCAAGTGCCACTGGCTATGCAGAGGTAATTCTTGGAGGCCCGTGGAACGGGTCTGGAGCTATGTAAGGTCGCGGGCCCTGAGATGTTACAAAGGTAGGAGGAGACTTAAAATCTTGTCCTAGCAGGATGTCGTAACATCCTGGAATATAGGTTGCTACTTCCATCGTACATATCTTAGAGCAGTGAGGTCGTGTGACTTTCAACTGGACAGTAGGCAAGAAGATTTTGACATGGTTGAGGCTCTCTATCATGATGAATTGGTGCCTATCAACCTGAGCTCCATAAGGAATTTTATCCTCTTGAATGATGGATACCTACACACCAGTGTCGTCAAAAGCTTGGATTTGGCGGGCAGGATAGCGACCTTTTGGAAGTTCAACAAATATAGGGCCCTGAACATGAGGGCCTAGAGCTGAAGGATTCGTCACTGCCATAGCAATGGTAGAAACAGGAGCTTTTTTGGGGCATCCTGCCCAGGCAGCAGTGTGGCCATGAACCTTGCATGAGTCACAGCAGCTCTTGCTAAAATCAGGCTTGAGCCTGTTGTTTCGGTTCCAATGGCCGTTATTCTTATTATTACGATGATGGGGAGTTCCATTCTGAGTAGGGGCAGGAGCTGGCTGAGGATGGTCTGCTTGTGAGAGGCACTGCTCCATGGTGTGCCTTTGTTTATTGTATCACCCACATGCAGGTTTCTGTGGGGGATTATTGGGGCGCTGGGTAAACTAAGAGGTGGCAGCAGGAGTGAGAAGGAGAGCAGAGCAAATTTTCTTCTTCAGAGAACTCTGCAGCGGATGTTGGGTGTCGTAGCTACCTATCTTCAGTATTCCAGAATAGTTATAGGAGCCTTGTCCACCAAGTGGGTGGCAAGATAAGAGAGGGCATAGGATACGAAGTTTTCCAATTGGAAAAGCTCTAAGACCTCCTCAAGAGATGTTGCATTGGAGGCCTTCATCCACCTATGGAGTGACGGTGTCCTCTTGGATACTCACTCTGTCCATATTTGGTTAGCCTCCTTGGGCATGCTTCTCCATTTCTCCCTCCACCATTTTGGAGTTAACTCGTAAACCCCACTGATTGCCTCTCGGACAAGGCCGAGATCTTGTCACTCATTCGCTGGCAAAGGGCCTCAAATGCAGTCTGCCCTTTGCCAGCAAAATGCTTGCCAAGGAGGAGGGCTGCTTCTCTTTTCTCTTGTGCTTCTCTCTCAGCTGCTTCTCTTTTCTCTTGTGACTCTCTCTCCTTCTCCCTTTCGGCTGCCTGGAATGCACTCATTGCAGCTTCTTTCATTTTACTGTTCACCCAATTTATCAGTTCGCGCCCTCCAGCCCCATGGCTCTTCTGGCTTCGGTGAAGGCCCTGACTTCCTCCAGTACTGCATTACTGGCCATCTTCTCAGAGGTAAAACGCTAGTAGTCTAGACTGAGAATAATAGGATGGAAGGCAGTCGCAAAACTGCAAATGTTGTCAGGGGTATATGGAATACTCAGTGCTATACCAGGGAAATAACAAGGATCCCTATGGCTGGGATATCTGCAGAAGCAGACGAGATAACACCCAAAAGGCTGAAGATGTCCTCCACGTAGTGCAGAAATCTCATGCAGGTGACATGGGAAATAATAGTAAACCAAATTGTAAATGCCTCACACAATTGGCATGTCTAATAGTAGGAATGAAATCCACTCTGGTGCGGAAAAATCAAGCCTCAAAGCATTGATCAGATAAATCCATTTATATAAAATCCCCTGTGATAGAAAGATTATAGAATTTAAAAAATGTCTTCTGGCATGGATAGACCACCAACAGATTTGCCATATACTTATTCAGAGCTATTGATAAGGTCAAAGAACAACGAACAAGTGAATTCCAGCTTGTGTGGCCGAAAAAAGTAGGGGATTTCTCCAATCTGTTAAATTTAAGAAAAAAATTGATAAGATTGTTAAAATGACTATTATAAAAGGCTGTGGAATAAATATGAAACATTTGTTAGCTTTACTATGAAAGAATGATGGTTAAAACTGTTTAAAGCAAAATGTGGTAAATGAATAAATAGGAGAAGTGTGACTATAGTGAACAGAATAAAATGAAACGGGGTTGTTGGAGCTCAATCTAGATGAAAAATTGAGAATTGACAGCGTGTTGTTAAGTTTACCACTTAAAATAACTAGAGGAAGAAGGAACAGGAGGTAGAAGTGCTGGCCAGGTACACCTAGTAGCCTGAGGGAACGACTGTGCACCCAAAAAATAAATAGAATGGGTAGCATTCCTAAGAGGTTCAAAGTAATAATGATGACACTCTTGACTGAAAATGTTATATGGTACTAACACTTTTAAACACCGAGCCTCTATTTACAAAAGTGTCTGCCGTATGTCGGCAGCGTTTGGGAGTTAGCGCCAAAGTGGAAAAAAAGTTTTTTCAAAACATCACAGCACGCTTAGTTAGATTACAAGTTAATTTTTTGGCTCCTTTTTTTGTTATTACCTGAAGTTTAGTATGTAACCATCAGAAATGAAAAAAATATCATTATCATATATAAATATTGAAATCTATGACAGCGCAAAACAATTTCATATATAATTGTATACAAATCGCGCTGTGAGCAAAACGGTTAAAGATAATGTGTTTTTTTTTTTTCGTTGTATTGTATACTAAATTGCGATGGTTCTGGTATATAACAAATTGTAAAATGATCAAAGCAACACAGAAAATATTATCACGAAATGATGCATGAATTCATAATGCGAGCACGTAAAAAAAAGTTTTTTTTTCAAAAAATCACCATAAATCGAAATATTGTGCTAGAGACTTCCCGTTTATTGTAAAATGAAGGTAATTGATTAAATATTACTAGAATGTAAGTGTTTTAGCTTACAATTGCAGTTTTTGGCCATTTCGGAAGGTCGAATTTTTTCTATTTATCATGATTTATATGAAAATATTTCAAAACTGATAAAAGCTATAACCATGAAATTCCGCACATTTTCATGTATAACACTATGTAACGCCTAAAAGGAAACGGTGCGTAAATTACGACAAGGTGACTAAAGAAATTCTGAGATTTTCAGCTGAATTACTGCGCTCGGAGGAAAGCAAAAAGTTTTTTTTAAAAATTCACCATAATCGAAATATTGAGCTAGAGACTTCCCGTTTGCTGCAAAATGAAGGTAAATAATTGAATGTTACTAGAATGTAAGAGTTTTAGCTTACAATTGCATTTTTTGACCATTTCGGTCGAGTCAAAGTTTACCATAGGTTTAAATTTTGGCACGTATCTTGATTTATATGAAAATATTTCAAAACTGATAAAAGCTACATCCATGGGTTGATTTTTTTGTATTCTACGTGAAATTGCGCACATTTTCATATATAAAACTTTATGTAACGGCAGATATAAAACGGTGCAAACATTACGACAAACTGACAAGAGAACTTCTGAGATTTTCGGCAAAGTTACCGTGCGGACGTAAGGAAAACATTTTTTTTTTAATTCACCATAAATTGAAATATTGTGCTAGAGACTTCCAATTTGTTGCAAAATGAAGGTAAATGATTGTATATTACTAAAATGTAAGAGTTTTAGCTTACAATTGAGTTTTTTTACCATTTGTGTCGAGTCAAAGTTAACTGAAGGTTGAAATTTTGGCACTTATCGTGATTTATATAAAGATATTTCAAAACTGATAAAAGCTACAACCATGGTTTTTTTTTATTCTACATGAAATTGCACACATTTTCATATATAAAACCCTATGTAACAGCTAATATAAAATGGTGCAAAAATGATGACCAAGTGACAAAAGAATTTCTGAGATGTGTCGCTGATGCTTTTTAGTGCGAGAAGAAAGAAATTCGCGCATGTGCGTCTGGGTAACACTTGTAAACAAAACAAGAGCTTGATCCTTGAACTCCCAGCATCCCTCAAGGTGTGTAATTTAAAAATTTTTGCAAACTAGGCCTATAACTATTTTTCCGTGAATATTTAAAAAAACTTTTTAGTGTCGACTTTTTTTTACACCAATTAAGCACCTGACAGACAATTTTAGTCGACATACTATTATAATACGTCCAGTCAGCGTTTAAGGGTTAACACCAATAAAAAGAGAAAAAAAAAGAATGGAAAGAAAACATAAAATTATACACTCACATCTTCATAAAACTGGAGCCCTAACTTGTTTACCAATTGCAAATGCCCATAATCCATTCACAATACCCTGTAAACACTTGAATATGCTATAAATACAATTCACCTCTCCAAAACCCCGAATCACGATTTCACACTAAACTGTTGCTAGGAAGACTGGCATACACACACAGCCATACCCCAAGTATCTATGCCTGAAATCAGCAATAATGCGAGTTGCCCAAGATATAATTACAAACATTCTTCCAAAAAATAGGCCTAATCTATCTATAGTCTCTTCGGAAGCGTTACCTACAGCTTATGAAACCTTTTACTTGCTACCACCAATTTCTTAAACGAGTTTTTAGAACCCAATGTTACTCGTTTAGACAAATGAAAGAAACTGCTAACAAGCAACTGCCTACTCTCGATCTGTGGCTGAAACTGAAATGGAAGGCTAGGCGAATGAACCCTCGTAGATACAAAAATATAC
>NC_061108.1:53990775-54000775 GCF_015104395.2 Macrobrachium nipponense | reverse complement strand
GATAAACAATGGGATTTAAGGGAGGAACAAATGTACAATGGGATTAGAGATGCCAATAGAAAGACAACGGGATTTGAGGGAGAAATAGATGCATAATGCGATTTGAGGAAGGAATAGATGCAAAATGGGATTTAAGGGAAGAATAACTGCATAAAGGGATTTGAGGGAGTTATAGCTGCATAATGGGATTTAAGGGAGGAATAGCTGCATTATAGGATTTGAGGGAGGAATAGATGCATAATGGGATTTGAGGGAGGAATATATGCATAATGGGATTCTAGGGAGAAATAGATGCATAATGGGACTTTAGGGAGAAATAGATGCATAATGAGCTTTAACATAGTAATAGATGCATAATGGGATTTGAGGGAGGAATAGATGTATAACGGGATTTGAGGGAGGATTAGATGTATAATAAGATTTGAGGGAGAAATAGATGCATAATGCTATTTAAGGGAAGAATAGATGCATAACGGGATCTGAGGGAGGAATAGATGCATAATCTGATCAGAGGGAGTTATAAATGCATAATGGGACTTGAGGAATAAATAGAAGCATATTAGTATTTTAGGGACGAACAGATGCATAACAGGGTTTGAGGGAGAAATAGATGCTTAATGGGATCTGAGGGGAGAATAGATATATTATGGATCTGAGGGAAGAATAAATGCATAATAGGATTTGAGGGAGGAATAGATGCATAATGAGATTTAAGAGAGGAATATATATATATATAAAGGGATTTGAGGGAGAAATAGATGAATAATAGAATTTGAACAAGGATTAGATGCAAAACGGGACTTGAGGGGGAAATAGATGCATAATGGTATTTATGTTGATTTCAGGTTTTTTGATTCCGGTCATTTGATTCTCGGCATTTTGATTCCCGGTAGTTTTGATTCCAACTTATTAACGAAGAAATAATGAGCTTCTGGTAATTTTTTTTTCAGGACCTATCCTTTGTCAATTTGTTTTGTAAGTAAATGGTCTATTGGCTCATTTACCCGAAGAGTTCATTCATTAATAATAATTTCAATAATACCATTAAAATAAAAAAAGGAAACATTTAAAGTTTGTACGGAAACCATTTTTATTAAAAAATATTATAAAAAATTTGGTTGACAAACATACTTATAAGAAGGTATTAAAACAGGGGGAAATGCTAGTTTTAATAATGAAGTTATTAATCTGAATATGTAAATCAAATAACTGGAAATATATTCTAGGCAAACACTTAAAGGCACACACTTAAACGTTCCATCCCCAGCTAAGTGTGTTGCATGCATCAAATCATCAAGTTCCTGATTTGTTGCAAAAATTAGTAATCTATTTTCATCTGTTTCGCCGCTACCAAATTGTAGGAAATCTTCACCACTGTCCAATACCCTAAACTCTTCTGGTAGTATAAATCCAGTCCTACGTAAGGGAAGTGGGGGAATTACTTCATCAATTTGACACCATTTCCGGATGATTCGACTTAAGCATGGTAACCAGGGTAGTTGGGCTCTTTCATTTTCACTTAATTATGCATTAGTTGACGCAATAGGTGACCGCGAAGTTTCTTGGCTTTAAAATGAAGTAGCCTTCAGACTAGTTAAGGCCTTACATATTTTTGGCTTTGTTTCACATGAACTGTGATGATGTTCACCAATACGGTTCAGTACCTGGCAGCTCTTCTTTTCTTCTGTTGAAGTATGCAGGCGTGCTTTGCAGCTCTTCACATCACACCTCCAATAAATTTTTGATTCATTAGCAATTGTTCTAAGCTTTTCGTAAGTATAATTTAAATGGTATCCGAGTTTCTGTCCTCCACGGGTACTTAGAATGGTATAAGGTATGGTTAAAGAGTGACTGGTTTCTAAATAAAGAAATGCCTTAGTAAATAAGGCACTTCTTTATCTGGGAGCTTGTTTTTGAAAATAAATGGTCGATTTGTTTAATTAAAGAAATGCCTTGTTTTGTAAATAATTTTGTAAATAATTGGTCTGGTAGATTATTTACCCGAATAGGTATGGGCAGTCGGGAATCAAACTACCGGAAATCAACAGTACTGGGAATCAACTTACCTGAGATCAAAATACGGGTATTTGAGTCAGGAATAGATGCATAATAAGATTTAACAGAGGAAGAGATGCATAATGGGATATGAGGGAGGAACAGATGCATCATGGTATTTGAGGGAAGAATAGATGCGTAATGGGATTTGAGGGAGAAATAGATGCATAACGGGATCTGAGGGAGGAATAGAGGCATAATGGGATTTGAACGAGGATTAGATGCATAATGAGACTTGAGGGAAAAATAGATGCATAATGTTATTTAAGGGAGAACTAGACTGATATCATGATCTGAGGGAGGAATAGATGCATAATCTGATCAGAGGGTGGTATATATAATGCATAAAAGGAATAAAAAAAAAGCATAATAGTATTTTAGGGAGGAAAAGATGCATAATAGGGTTTGAAGGAGAAATAGTGGCTTTAAAGGGATCTGAGGGGGGAATAGATGCATAATGGATTTGAAGGAGGAATAAATGCATTAAAGGATTTGAGAGAGGAATAGATGCATCATGGGATTTGAGGGAGGAATAGATGCATAATGGGATTTGAAGCCATATTACATGAATAATGGAATCTGATGAAGGAATAGATGCATAATGGGATTTGAGTGAGTAATAGATGCATATAAGGATTTTCACAGCACATAAATGCACAAGGGGATTTGCTGTAAGGGTAAGTTTACACTAGGCTTCACCACACGCTGCATACGCAAGAATCATCACCAACTCCTCCCAAATTCTTGTTAGCCCGCCTACTGGACTGCTTATTAGGGTGAGTTAGTGGTATTGCATGAGTCTTGATGAGCAATCCAGTAGGCGGTGCTAACAAGAATTTGGGAGGAGTTGGTGATGAGTGTTACGTATGTAGCGAGTGGTGAAGCCTAGTGTAAACTCACCTAGAAAGCGAGTTCAAATGGGACTTAATGAATAAGAGAAGCACCAAAGGATCAAAGGATACAGCAGAGGCATATAGAAATTTGACAGCAAATGAAAAGTCTCAATATTATTGAAAGAATACCAGGTCAAATAAGATAACAAATGCAGAGGTAAACTGGAATTTATCAGAGCAATAGGAAATCATAGATCAAAAGTGGTGCAAAATGATTGGAGGGAAAAGAGAGGTACAATGAGATCTGACTGAACGACTGAGGCACAATGGGATTTGAGGCAACAAGTAAGACACAATGTGATTTGACGGAACAACAGAAGCACCATGGTACTCAAAACAAAATTAAAGGTATAATTTGGGAGAACAACAGATTCAAAATGGAATCTGAGAAAAGCAGAAAGTCCTAGACAGAAATAGAGGCCAATGGGTTAATGGGAACAGAAAGAGAACACTGGAGTTGAGGGAATAACAGAGGGGCCATGAGAACTGATAGAGCAACATCTACACAATTGGAAACACAAATAGGAAATCGATGAAAGAACTGGACACAGGGATTGATGGAACAACAGAGATGAAATAAGGGATGCAGAACGGAAATTGAGTAAACAGCAAAGAAACAACACAATTTGACAAGCACTATGGGATTTGATGGAACAGTAGAGGGATATTGGATGTGATGCAACAACTGTAGTATAAAGAGATATGATGATACAAGAAAGTCCCCATGGGATTTAAGTTAACAAGAGGGTCACAGTGAGGTTTGACAGACAAACAGGAGCACAATGGGATTGACAGAAACACAATGAAATTTGACGGCCCAAGAAAGGTATAGTATCCTTGGATAGATATGAACTTCACTGGATCCGACGGAGGAATAGAGGCACATTGGAATATGACAGAATAAGTGATACTAAGAGATTTGACAAAATAAGAGAGGCATGATGCAATCTGACTGAGCAAGAAAGGTTCAATAGGCTTGGCAAATTAAGAATGTACAGCTGGACATTACAGAAAAAGAGTGAAACACTGAGATTCCACGTAATAACGGCGCACAATTAGATTTAGCAAATCGAGAAAGGCATAATGTGGTTTGAAAGAACAAGAGAGGCCCAATGGGATTTGATAAAACAAGAGGCTCAAGTGACTTTGATAGAAGAGAGGAACTCAGATTTACAGACCACGAGATGCTCATAACAGAACAAGAGAGGAGGCACAATGGAATTTGAGTGAAGAAGCAATGTACAGTGGCACGTGACAGGCGAAGACAAATTCAATGACAAGTGAGAGAACAAGAGAGGCGAGAGGCACAATTTAATCTGACAGAACAATAAGCCCTCTAGTATCTGATAGAATAAGTGAGGAACCCTGAAATTTGACTAAATAAGTAAGCCACGAAAAATCTAACTAAGCAAACGAGGATCAATGCAATTTGACATGGAAAAAGAGCCGCAGTGGAATTTGAGAGAACATGAAAAATAAACTGGAACATAGCAGATCAACAGAAGGACTGGGAATTGATGTAAGAACAAGAGACAGTGGGATATGACAGAACAAGTGAGGCATACGGAAATTTGACAGAACAAGAGAGATGCAATAGGAATTAACTGAACTAAAGAGGTTCAGTGGAATGTGATAGGAAGAGCGAGACTGGATTTTACAGAAGAAGAAAGGCACGCTAGGATATGACAGAACAAGAGATGCACATGAGAACTGAGAGAGCAAGAGAGGTACAACGAGATTTCTCAGTACAAAAGAGACTCAGATGGATTCAACAGAACATTATAGGAATAGTGGAACTGATAAAAAGAGAGGCATGACTGGATTTAACAGAATTAGAATGGCTCAATGGAATATACAAGAACAACAGAGGCACATTGGGAAATGCTATCAATACCTAAATTATGATGCGTCTCCATGAAATCTAATCCTAACCTTCTCTTCAGGAAGTCGGTATTTTGGCCATTCAACTACAGTTTTCATAATTACAGATGATGGTTAACTTTGATGCACTACTGTAAGAATTGGTGTTTAGTTTTAAACATGTAATATATAGAGAATAATAAGACTGACAAAGGTTACTTTCATAATACAGGATTGGAAAATGTTTCACTTTTTACAACATACAGCATACATACATACATAAAAAGTTACACAGACAAATATTATGGAGATATGATACCTCAGGAATACCTATAAAATGGTTCCGTATGGCCTTCCACTAACTGGAATCACTCATTATCTGAACTAGTCACTAAATGTCATAATGTCAACTTTGTCTTCAGGATGGTCTGCAATGTTCAGAATGCTTTTAATGGAGTCTCGTGTTAAGATAGGTATTTTTAAAATATAAGTAGCATTGCATCATGACTCCTCTGGTAAAGTTCCAACTTCTACTGCTCTAAGAGGTATTTATACTGGCTGATAGTAACTGTTAGTATGCAAACAGGACTGACAATGCCATAAGTTACCAGTTATGAGTGCAAATGAAGAGTCACGAAAGAAAGAGAGTGACAAGGATCCTAAAATTGTTGGTTATAAGTAATTCAACCATCCAATGATTTCAGTCCCTTATGTAATGATAGTTCGAATTCCTTGCTGATATCAGGAAGATTACAGGATGCAAAGGTGTCACAGGGTATCCGTATTACTACTGGGTTAAGCAAAAGCAACATACTTCTAAATTCAAAGGTCCAATCGGAAATAGGTGACTATTGCTTTCATTGTCTTTATAAGATGATAGTTCTAAAAACAATTCTTTGGTTTTTTCACCTCACGTTCATTATTAAATTTTATTGTATTATTATTATTATTATTATTATTATTATTATTATTATTATTATTAGTATTATTGGAAAAGTAAATTCACAGTAATATGTTTGTTGGTTTTGTTATATAAAATACAAAGTAGAAAGTTTTCGATGAGCTGCACGGTCCTCCCTGTCTCAGAGATTGACAAGGAGGACCGTGCAGGTCATCGAAAGCTTTCTGCTTTGTATTTTAAAGAACAAAACCAATACACATACTACTGTGGGTTACTTTTCCATTTTATTGACTCATGTGATTATGAGTTTTCTTTGTATTATTATTATTATTATTTTATTATTAATTATTATTATTATTATTATTATTATTATTATTATTATTATTATTATTATTATTATCCTAAGCTAAGAACAAATGTAATTTATGGGATAGGAGTGTTATGAACCAACGTGTTTTATCAGAAAAATGAAGATTCTAGGAATATTTTTCAAAGGAAATTAATGGTTCCTAGATCCGGATATTTGTTTGTTGACCATGTTTCATCCAAAATATTTACAATATCACTTCCAATCGAGATTTTTCAGTGAAATAGTTGAGAAAACGTACCTGAGTATAAAATGAACTGCGAATTTCAGAAATAATTACCAGAACTGTAAATAAAAGATCTAAATAACGAAGGATATTACTGGTCTTCCTAACATAAGTAAATCATTATAAAAGTCATATGCTACACACCTCTTCAAAGGAAGTAGCTGCCCTGTCGGATAAACAAACATAAAACTACGAACTAATACGACTTCACTATTCGCATCAAACGTCCACAGTAAGTCAATGTGATACGAAAACCTATAACACAAAACAAAATATAGAATAACTTCAAATTGATGAAATTCCACGGACCGGGACCTAATACTCTCACTAGCCCAGTCTCGAAGAGAGAGAGAGAGAAAGAGAGAGAGAGAGAGAGAATCTGGTAGCCGTAACTTCAAACAAGATTGTTGCCGGCAGATTTACTTTATTCTGTAATAATAATAATAATAATAATAATAATAATAATAATAATAATAATAATAATAATAATAATAATAATAATAATAATAATATCCTTTATTTCATCTCATGGCCATATAAATGGAATTTACAAAATACAGACAGTATCATACACAATATAGAATACATGAGACAACATGATAAAAAAAATGAATAAACGGCACTATCCACACAAAAGCTGAGGTAGTATAAAATATAGTAATCATATTACTGTTAATAACCGTAATAATATTGGAGAGAAAATAAAATGCATTGAGAGTTATAATAGTTAGTGTACAGATTATATAACTTTAATTTCAACTAGAGACCTTAGGTGGTACTGTCAGGTCCAGAGTGCTATATACGAAAATTGAATGAATAAAACCTTTAACTTGATAGTATTCACAGTAATAATGAAAAAGTAAAATATCAGCAATAAATATAATAATAAAGATAGATTCTAAAGATGACATCTTGCCAATACAGAGATTAAGTCGTTTAGGGAACAAAGGCCTCATTTTCCCAACTTTCCCACAATTTAGATCTTCTTGCTTCATTCCTTAGGATGCTTTGTGTGAGTGAATTGCTCCTGTTTCTCACTCGGGTTATCAGACCGGACATTGTTCGCCTTACAATGATTTTTAAGTTATCCAGGCGGTTTTCTATGAACATCTGTGTGGCGAAGTATTAGCGAGGAGTGTTTGTGAGGCGTCTCAAAATGTCACTGTGCACAACAGTGATACGTTTCATGGTCTCTTGGGTATAGTTCGTCCAGATAAAACACCCATAACTACTGTAGCAATACGAGCGGAAGAGCAGCAGTTTCACGTCTCAGTGACAGAAGGCAACCTTCCTTGCAATCATGTTGCCAGTTGCACATAGTTTACGACGCCTCTGTTCAATGTCTGCCGTATCTTTTAGGTCGTCCGTGATAATGTGACCCAACTACGGAAATTTGTGCACGAATTCCAACCGATGATTTCCGAGGATAATTTGTGGTTCTGCAATATACTTAAGCGATCTCGGAAGTAGCGACTTGCACTGGGTCTTGGTATCGTTGTACAGAATATCAAATTCCTCTGCATACTGGCGGCAAGTGTCGATGAGTCGTTAGAGACCTTTGCACTGATGGGGAAATCAGAACCATATCGTCGGCGTAAATGAGGTTGTTTATAGTTGTTTTATTGACAGTGCATCCGATTGGGAGTGAGTTCAGTTTGACATTCAAGGCATCTGTGTACGTATTAAACAGGTATGGGGAGAGAATGTCCCCTTGCCGAAGCCTGTTTTGGGAGCCGAAGGTGTACGATAATACCTTACCCCATTTGAACACAGAATTGCTGTGTGGAGAACCAGCAATATAAAATGACAATTAAATATGGAGGTGTGCCTCTTTTATGCAGCTTCAGGAAGAGCTTCAGGTAGTTTACTCTGTCAAATTCTTTTCTCACATCCACAAAACATAGGAAAACAGGGGAGGCTGATGATAGGTAATAATTCATCAATTCTTTCTATATGTATATCCAGGTGTAGGTTGAGTGGTGCGCTTTAAATCCGAACTGGTTGTCAGTGGTGTGTAGAAAGGAGGGAAGTCTCACTAGAAGAACCGACTCAAGTATCATCCACGCGATCGTTGTGATTGCAATCGGCCGGTATTTCCCAGGGTCAGCTGCATCCTTTAGCTTGTTTTTGATTAATGGTATCAAGTGAACTAAGACGAGTGAGTCTGGAAGAAACTGCTGAATTATGCACACATTGAATAGGGCAGCTAGCAAGATGTAAATTATCGGATGGCAGAATTTGAAAGCCGCTGCACGAAGACCATCACAGCCGGGCGATTTATTATTAGGGAGGCTGTTTATGGCATCGCTGATGTTACCTGGGGTGATACGATCTGCAAAATGAAATTGAATGTTATCAGTAAGGAGGTTACCTACATTCCTTCGGGAGTCTTGATCGTTTATGTAATTCAGGATATTGCTGAAGTGATCGCCCTACATACTTGCGATAGCCTCGCCACCGACTGCTTCCCCTATTCTTTGTGATAGCTTTTTAGTTTTGGGATTTAAGGACTGGACATCTTTCCAAAGACGAGGATAATAACCGGATTCTAAGTTTCTAGACATTGCATCGTCTCTTAGTTGTTTTTCATTTAATCTGCAGTGTTTAAGAGCAAGTTTGAACTGCACTCTTGCCTGTCTCATTAGTAATGCAGTGTCCTTCCCTCGGGCTACCATTTTGCTTCCACAGTAAAAAGATTTCTCGTGAGTATACAGATCTTTAACCAAGTTATTCCATCCAGGTATATTACAAGAATTACTTTGACGGAATCTAAAGGCAGCCCTGCCCGAAGCAAGCATAACGCAGATTATGTTCGAATATATCATACGTCAGGGGCAAGAAACAACTATGCAGAAGCTGACATCTCTATTCTTCACTTGCAAACGTTAACTATAAAAAGAATCGCTAGCTAAAAACCGAATTAATTCAATTTTCCCACAGAACAAAACAATACGTAGGACCACGCTTCGTCGCTCGCTCTTCCTGTATTCCTGCCTTTCTTCCTGTCTCCCCTCGTTCTCCTTGATTCCCCTCTCATTCTCTCCCCGTTCTTCTTCTCCTCCCCCCTACAGCGTCATAAGTCAGTCGGTGATTATAATAATGGGATGTGAGAGTCGGCGAGAGATCAAGTGTAGTAATGTGTGAGGTGAGCACTAGGAAGGTACGTACAAGGAGAGGCGGGAGGGAGGGGGTTCAGGGTTGGTATTAGTAAGGGTTATAGGACGGTAGGGGGACCGGGGGGAAGGCGCTATGGAACGGTAGAGAGGGGGATGGGTGGGTTAACAAGGATGAATGGAGGAGTACGGAGTGAGAAACTCAGAGACAAAGAGATTACCTAATGCTGATAACCAGATGTGGGGGGCAGGATGTGAGGAGCTTTATCAATGTATTGGGCAATTTGGTCCTGAAAGACAAAGCACAAAGGAAGTACACAATTTATCTGTACATTCTCAATGGATACCCATGTTTCATGGTTAAATGCTGCAAATGTCATTTTCATTCCTTCAGGTGACTGACACTTCTCATAATTTTGTCGGTTAATTCCTCTCCTCATACAAGTTAAGTGACCTCTGTATATATATATATAATATATATATATATATATATATAATATATATATATATATATATATATATATATATAGCTTGATGATAAATAACAGTGCCAAGACTAGGAAGAACATTCTTTATTTAACGAGC
>NC_061108.1:53973275-53988275 GCF_015104395.2 Macrobrachium nipponense | reverse complement strand
ATTAGTATTTATATATATATTATATATTCTATCTATTATATCTTTATATATCTATCATATATCTATATATGTAATATAATATATATATGTATATATATATAATTAGATAAATGTGTATATATCTATATTAATATATATATATATATATATAGATTATATGTATATACAATATTATATTATATATAATTATTATATATATATAATTAATATATATATATATATTTATTTATTTTTATTTATATATATAATAATTTCTATATATATATATATATTTATTATTTAATATAAATATATATATTATTTATAATATATATTTAGATATATATTTATTTTAATATGTATATAATATGTATATAAATAAATATAAAAATTATATTAATATATTATTATTAATATATATATATATATATTTATTTGTTTATTAATATATATAATTATATATTATTATAGTATATATGTATTATATATATAATATATATATATAATATAAGGAGGTCACTTAACTTGTATGAGGAGAAGAGTGAAACGATAGAATTATAAGAAGTGTCAGTCATCTGAGAAAATGAAAACGACATTCGCAGCTTCATAACGAGCATTGTAATGGTACTTCTTCGAAAAAATTACTCGATTATCTACTTGAGGAATGAAAAGTAAGGTTGAAGACCACAATGGAGCTACTGAAAGGAGGCAGGCATTTTCATAAACTAAGAAAGAAGGAGTAAATGTTCGGGGATGTGGTGTGGCAGAGATATGTTAGAGTTGGGGTTTCAAAGGGCAATGGGAACTGTGTACTGTGACGAGATGCATTCTAAGTAAGTAAGAAATGCTCCGAATTTTCTTCAGTGCAACCGAGTTTTAGTACAGCGTATAATGCTGTATAAAAGTCTCAGCCATAGCCCATGAAACCCTTAGCCGCGGCCCATGAAACTTTCAGCCACAGCCAGGTGGTGTCCTGTATTGTTGGCATCTATAGCGTTGCCAGACATATGATCAGCATACAAATTTGCAACCATCTAGCCTCAGTAGTTTTTAAGATCTAATGGCGAACAGAAAAAGTGCGAACGGACAAACTAAAAGCCATCTCAAAAGCTTTCATTTATAGAAACTAATACAAAAAAGGTTTGATTATGAAAAATAAGCGATTTGAAAGAAGTATGTCCACTTGTGTATTTGTGAAAGCAGAATACATGGAAATGGAAATTGTTAGAAAGTGATTCTACAAGACGAAAGAAAACTTGTAGTAATTGTACTCATTTTATATATTGAGGAAAAACATTCAATGAAAAGCTTTTTCGTTGGAAAAAACACGTTCTTGATTTATCGAAGAATGATGTTAGTTATATAATGTATTTACAAGGAAAACAGGCGAATAATGAACTGAGAATTAAGTGAGGAACTGGCATGGAAAAGGAGGTATGTGGCACATTAGAGAAAATAAATAAATCATTGATAGAATCGCAGAATGACACAATTACTAAAAGGGAGACATAGAAAGTGAAATAAGACAGATTCAGAACAAAAGATGACGAGAGCAGTACAAAAGCAGCAGGTGGAGGACCTCTATTTTGATACTAACGAAGAGTGAAATATTAAATTAATGAATAAAACGATACCAGAATAAAGAGTGCAGGGCGAGATGTAAAATTGGAAGAAAATGCGTTTTTTTTTCTGCTTTGGTTTACCGAGTGAGTATTTTGGGGAACTGTTGAGGATGATTCAGGAAGCAAAAAGGACGAATGGAAAAGGAGTAGAAATTTATAGGAATTGCAGTGGTATCCTGGAATATCTGAAAGTGCATCTGGGTGGGCTGAAAAATGTTTAAACTTTATCTAGATGATTGAAGATTCATGAGGAACACAAAGACGAAGGAATGTTTCCATAGAGTGTTATTTAACCATGGTGTGCACCCAACATATTTGTTTCAGCAGAATCGTCACGTTGTTATTGTGTCACTTCCGAACTCATGACCAACACTGCTGCCATTGGGAATATATGATTAGAGCAATTGTGGCTTGGAATGAGGGAGACAGTAGAAAAAAAAAAAAGTGCGTACGAATTAAAAGAGCATGCATTAGTAGTATCTGAAGTTAAGTAGACCCCGAATGATAAAATGAGACATAAGGAACGAGAAGAGAAAGAAGGCGTGGGTTTAGATAAGTTCAAGGTGTCTGTACTGAAAAACTTTCGTTGGTGAGTAAGTAGCCTTTGGGCTTGAAAACCAATCAAAGCCGAAGGTCACGTGGAAACTTCTAGTAAAAGCACGAAATTCCTGTACCATAAAACATCCATGAAGTTAAAACATTAAATCCAAAAACATTACCAAGAACACCAACATCCCATTAAGGCCCATGCTGTAAATAATGCTATTAGGTGATTTTTTCGAAATCAAATCTGTAACAACAATTTCTCTGACAACGAACTGTATATAACCTGTGTGGATGTGTAAATCTACATACGTATATATATATATATATATATATATATATATATATATATATATATATATATATATGTATATATATATATATATATATATATATAATATATATATATGTATATATATATATATATACTACTCACACACACACACACACACACATATATATATATATATATATATATATATATATATATATATATAGGATATATATAGGTATACACATATATACATATATACGTGTGTGAGTGTATTTATTAAAATTGAAAGAGCATATATTGCCATTTATCAGTTTCCATGACATTAAACATATAGATAAAAAAAATTCAAGAAGACAGAAGCCATCGAACAATAACATATTGAAGAACATCCGCTGTGCCTTTCAGTGTTAATGAGTAGTCTGCTTTCAAACACAATTTAACGAGATAGAGAAACAGACTGTCAGGTTATTGGTATTTTCTCTCTTGGAAATTTATTTCATCAATTTGTACATTAGGTAAAGAATAATATAATACATAAAGTGTTCTCGTTCTACAAGAATGATTTGGGACAGTTTTTTTTTCTGATATTTTTTTTTTATTCTGACTGATCACTGGATAGGTCTAGGACAGGATGTGGCTAAGTAGGTTCGCCTTCTCACTGGAACGAGTAATGGTAAATATATCCCATACAACAGCGCTCAAAGAACGTGTTATGTGATGGGAATTCATTATTTCTTAGTGCGAATATTTCATAAACCGCGAAACGAAGAAATCCAAACAATCTATCAAACATAAATACATTAAAAACGAACGAAGTAACTGCATTGTTCTATGCGCAACAATGCATTAATCAACAACGCTATCATATGAATCTGTTTTCCAATAAAACTATCATGCTTTGACAAGCAGATCATCCATTACTTCATTTATAAATGCAAACCAGCAAACAAATAATAAAACTGAATGATACTTTTTGTTACAGCGACCAGCCGCGATATATCCGATGTCTGTTCTTAATAGTTACTTACGGAAATCGAATAATAATATTGAATATTTTGTTGCAATAACTCGCTGCTGCGTATTTGGTACCTGCTCTTCAATAGTTACTTACGGAAAGAACAATAATAGTAAATATTTTGCTACAATAACTCACAGCTGAATATTTGATGTCTGATCTTCAGCTGCGGACCTATTTTTATAATAATAATAATAATAATAATAATAATAATAATAATAATAATAATAATAATAATCCTTAACTAACGTATAGAAGCGTCAATTCTCAGCCTCCATTCTTCAAGTACTGTAACAGATGAAACGTAATTGCCTAAGGCTAATGTGTAATTGCTAAGGTCGATCAATTACGGATTGGAGACTAACGATCTTTTCCCCTCATCCCCCAGTTCCAACGCTTCACCACCCCCATCCCCTCCCCACTCACGCACCCCCCAGGGCCTCCCAAGATCACTCACAGTAAAGGATACGCCAATTGCTAAAGGGGGGAAATCAAGCCATTGGTGTAGGGAGGGAGGGAGGGAGGGAGGGAGGGAGGGAGGGATCGAGCTGAGGTGATGTCAGAGATTGAGGGGAGGTGAGAAAGTGAGGGGAACCGAGACACGGGAGGAAAACAAGCCGAGTAAGAGGACTCGGAAAGGGAAAACTTCTAAATCTTTCAGTTGGCCAAAACAAATTTGGCAACCTGATGTACAATTAAGTGGAATTGAATACAAATGCTCATGGAAAACGAACAATTGACATTAAGAATATCCAATATGTTAAGGTTACGCATCAAATAATCGTAGGCCAGGTATCTGTAAAATTAAGCTTAACACAGAGACTAGAATGAAATAAGATTTTAACTTGCAACCAATTTAATTAAAAAAGGAAACAGAGTTTCTTTACATATTCCAAAGCCACTTTATTTATAAAGAATAATGAGGCTTGAGGTGATCGTTGATTTTAACAAAGAAAACTGATCAAGAAGAGATATGGGTAAAGGAGTGGAATGGTCAAACAGCTTTATCATTAGAACTATACAACAGCGCGCCATGAAAATTGATATATTTACCATTATAAATTTTTGTTTAAAATGCCATTTCATTTGACCACGCCCAAAACAACAACAAATAATAAAACACTGAAAATAACTATGTATAGGAAAAGCGCGGTAATAACCACAAGACGCAGCGAGGAAACTAATCCTAATCACGATTAGAAAAAAAAAATAATAACCCGATTTCCATCACAAACAGAGGTGAGAAATAAACTGGGTATTGGGTGGGGATGGAGTCGAGTGGGTGGGAACGGGGGTTGGGGTAGGGGGGGGGGGGCAGGTGGCAGGGAGCAGTCTAGTGTAACAGGGATATCCCGAAAAAGAAGCTGGAGGGACAAATGTAATGGGTGAGTAAAAGGGAGAATGGAAGAGAAACCGGGGGTGAAGGGGAATCGGACAACTAACCATTACGACGAACCCATTAGTTTAATGTTTTCAATAGAGCAATCCTTAGTAAGTAATAACGAAAGGTCGTAAATAATATTTTCATTCCGCTTTCTCACGGGGAAGTGGAGAGAGAGAGAGAGAGAGAGAGAGAGAGAGAGAGAGAGAGTGCAGATTTTGAACATCGGCGTGGTGACAATATATAGATTGAAACGTTAAAATTTTATTTTATTGCTCTATTTCCTAATCTTCCGTCATTCTTAGAAATGAGGGGAGGATGGTAGTTGTGTGGTTTGAAAGAGGTGGCTCTAGAAAGTGCTCCTTATCAGCTTTATGCAAGTATTTTGGGATGAAGGTGCTAGACCCACAGCTTCCCTCATGCTAATCCAGTGGACTTGAGTTGGTGCCGTCTACCATATCTGATGATCACCCATCAAATACGAGACCAAACTCGTTTTTGTTTTCAGTGGCTGAATGCCTAAGAGAAAGTAAACGCCATTCTGGCGAATGCAGTTTGTGTATGTCTGTCTTTATACATAAACATTTTTTATATTTCTTGATTAGTATCCAATTATTTTAATATTAGTATTATAAAAATGAATTCATCAGATATAAAGTAGTACAAACTAACACAAATGGGTTTAATAATTCCCATATTCTCTTTAACCTGGGAATCACGCATCAAAAGGGAATTTTAAATGAAAAGTGCATCTACTCCAGACAGGATCAGATTTATTTAAAATTATATTTATTTGGTGTCAGTTATGCCTTTCTTGAACCACGAATGGATCAGTCAAAGTCTACCAATATACCTTATCCAAAATGTTATGTATAATTTTGGGCCGTGAGAAGTACACTTATCAATTATAATTCCAGTCGGGTGTAAGTTAATACCAAGGTAAATTGAATTCAATATAAATGGGTATTTGTGCCTTAAAATATGTTGATATAAAAAGTAAAGGTGTTATAAGCGACAACACTACACAAACACACACACACACACACACACACACACACACACACATATATATATATATATAATATATATATATATATATATATATATATATATATATATATATATATATATATATATATGTATGATATATATGAATGTACATGGATACATACGTACATAAAGAAACTACAATATTCAATTGAGATTTCAAAGACAAGGATGCTTACTAGTGCGGATTTAATTCAAACTAATAACAATAATCACGCTTATATCGCTCAAATGTTTTTGCAAATAAATAAAAATAATAATAATAATAATAATAATAATAATAAATAATAATAATAATAATAATAATAATAATAATAATAACAGTGTTAAAGACAAGCCTTTTTTTGGGGAGATGGATTTGAGCGCTTATCTGTGATTTGCACATCAACTATTTTCACATAGCAATGTATTTTCAGAAAAGTTGTGCTGCCTATAATAATAATAATAATAATAATAATAATAATAATAATAATAATAATAATAATGGTAATGAAAATTTCAGTAGCAAAAGTCTTCCACTGGAGCGTGTGCAAGAAACACCAGCTAGCTTGCAGTAGTAAGTGGTAAGAACACCAACCTGAGGGAGTGATAGAAAACGATCAGGGACTATGGTATTAAAACAGATTGGGTGATATGTGCCAGTAGACCAGACATAACGTTGACTGACAATATCAAGAAGAAAGTATCACTCACTGATGTCGCAATACCATGGGGCACCAGAATAGACGAGAAAGAACGAGTAAAAAATTCATAAGTATCAAGAAAGACCTGAAAATAGAAATAAGTAGGATATGGGATATGCCAGCGGAAATTGTACCCATAATCACAGGAACACTAGGCACGAGCCAAGATCGCTGCAAAGGAACCTGGAAAAACTAGATGCCGAAGTAGCTCCAGGACTCATGCAGAAGAGTGTGCTACGAGAAACAGCGCACATAATGAGAAAAGCGATGTACTCCTAAGGAGGCAAGATGCAACCTGGAACCCCACACTATAAAAACCAACCAGCCTAAAAGAATGACTGTGATAATAATAATAATAATAATAATAATAATAATAATAATAATAATAATAATAATAATAAAAATAATAATAACATAGGTATTGGAATCTTCCAGGTAGATCCTCTATAACCTCCACTGTTCATAGTTTATATGATACCAATAACCATAGCTCTAAGGAAACGTACGGATTGCTGCCAATTTAGAAAACTTGGCTTAGACGTCAATCACTTGATGTTTACGAATAAGATCAATATATGAAAAAGGTCTGAGAGCTTGGGCTCCCTTGTACAGACAGACATTATGGAAGCATGATCAGAAAAACTAGTGACCACCAATAAGGCGCAAAACTGGAAGGGTTCTGCTTACCTAGAGGAAAAGAAGAAAGGGGCATTAAAAGTGTGGAGGGCTGCATTAACATCGAGGAAAGATCCTTTAGGCAATACCATAAGCATGGTAAGGTGGGTTGTTAATAACGGCTTAGAATAAAATACTTATCTTGTCGAGCGATTGCCTGACAAAAAAATAAGAGAGAGAGAGAGAGAGAGAGAGAAAAGAAATGGGAGAAAACAAATAAATGCATGGCCATTATCAGAGTGGGAATCGAGATACAGAAGGGGACAGCACTTGGCAATAGCTGAGATTTCAAGAAGACGAAGGACATGTTACTGCAAATGTGAACCGTATACGGCGGCCACCAATCATATTATAAATGCAAGTTTAGCATGAGCTTAAAATGAATACTAGGGAGGGTATGACACAATCGCCAAGGCTTGGAACTAGATCTGCAAAGAAAATGACCTATCTCGTACAGATAAGAGGTACAACCATATATGGAAAGTAACGGAAAAACGGAAAATCCGAGCTACTCTGCGACTATGACAGATCATGTGGCACAAACCTAAGCCTAGAGGAAACAGCGCCCATCACCTGGAAACACTACGAGTAATCCTAGAAAACAAGGTAGTTGGGGTCAGATCCTCAGAAAGCAGATCGCTACCCGGATCCAGACTCAGACACCACCCTAGTAAAGATGTGAAAATGGAAATAAAAATTATAATAGCAATATCAAACTTATGGAAATGAGAAATATTCGTATTTACGTCTTCCTAAGATGCGTTCGATATCCTTTTATTAAAGTAACTGAAACGTCTTTAAATGATTGTTGATCCATGTCGAAAAAAATTAAGTAGTAAATTAAATTAATCTAATTAACGATCATATATGCTTATGTAGCTGAAAAGGTGACCTTAAAATTTAGCAGGTAATGAGTAAGTTTACAAAGCTTGATATTTTAACTATAAAGAAACACACATAATGAAGTCAAACAAATAAGTAAAAATAAAGATTCCATTACCAAAAACGCAACCTAAGCTTAAGGATATTATCATTAAAACAAAACTATTAGAACAAATATGAGAGAGAGAGAGAGAGAGAGAGAGAGAGAGAGAGAGAGAGAGAGAGAGAGAGAGGATGGTTCATCACTTCTTTTCCTTGGGGGGGGGGGGGGGTGTTAATTCCCTTTTCCCTTCTTCAAAAAAGGTAGAATGAAATAGATGGCTATAACTGCTTTACTCCAGATCTCTAGGCAGCCAGGTAGTTAGGTTTTGTCACTTTCTTCATGTTGAACGGAAGCTAGAATCTCATTCTGATATCAGGCGGCAATGTGACACCACTGACAATCAGCTGAATTCTTCCCCTCAATAACGCAAGCTTAGAACTCTCCTTTGCTTCTCTTTTCATGATCCCTATAATCTTCCCTCTTTACACAGGTCAACCTTTCATTTCCTATCAGCATGATTCACTCTCCTTTCCATTTTCTTACTTCACAGCTTTCCTATATCAAGGAATCTGGTGCCCAGTTCCAAATGTTTTGCACAGAAAATGCTCCACTGCACGTTTCCATGTTTTCTCATTTCTTATCTTAAACCAATTCAATTAACCTTTCTTACTATATACAAGGTTCTTATGTTTAAAGTTTTGTGTTTAGTTGGGTCGAAGACCGAACCAAATTGGTGTATGTTAAACACTATTCATAGGATACCATGAGAATTTAATGAAAATTCACCATGTGCTGACAACCATGTTGAACAATATATCTGTGCAAAATTAACGAGACCGTAATGTTAAATTCAAAACCAAATATTATTTTCCGCATGCATAAGACCCACCATCTGTATTCACATATAGGCACCTACATTCCAACAAAAGGTGTAGCTGTATGAAAATCATATCCTAACATTCCATGTAGCCACTATGTAGCACATTGAAACAATTAATTGGGCATGAATGTATGTATGTAAGAATTAAACTTTATATTTTCAATGCTCTGGCTATTAACTATATAAAGACAATTTCTTTGATTTATTGATATTGCACAGTCAACATAAAAGGGCCATAGAAAAAAAATTCCTGTACTAGATCGATGCCTGTGGAGAAAAAAAAGAGCAGGATCAAAACAGCCCTGAAACCTTTTCCTGTTCCCAAAGATTTCACTACATCCATCTTCCAAAAAACATTGCACATCTCCCTACCCCAAAATCAGTCTCCAAAATTTCATGGAAATCCTTCACCCTCTATCCAATCTCCATAGCTTCATGAACATTCTCTCACCCTCTACCTTATTACGATATTTACATGGACATGACCTCACTTGTTATAAATCTCAAAAGATTTTTGGATAGGGCCCCAACTCCAACTAATCTCCGAAATTGTATGGAGATGCCCTTACCATCTATCTGATTTCCAAAGTTTCACAAAAATGCCCCACATTCTACCCAGTACTCAGAGTTTCACAGAAACAACTTCAACCTCCATCCAAACTCTAAGCTTTCACGGAAATATTTATCTTCCTCTACCACATCTCCAGAGCTTCAGGGACAGGCTAAAAGCTATATGGAAACGATCTTACTATCCAATCTCCAAAGTTCCATGGATATGCCCTCATCCTCTATACAATCTCCACATTTTAATGTACCTCCCATCACTCCCTACCCAATCTCCCAAGTTTCATGGACCTGCCCTAACACCTACCCATTCTCAATAGAATACTAAACATACTTCATTTCCAAGTCAGTCTCCAAAGTTTCATGGATAGCCTTTCACCCCTACCATATTTTTTGTTTCAAGAAGATATCCTTGGCCTCTACGAATTCCCATGGGCATGCCTTCATCCCCTACACAATTTCCTCGCCCTTCCCAATCTCCTAAGATTCATGGACATAACTTAACCTACTACAAGCGTCTCATGGACAAACCATTACAGCCCACCATTCAATCTCTAAGGTTTCATGATATCCCATCATCCCCTACCAAATATCCCAAAGTTTAAGGGGCATACTATCACCCCATTCTCAATCCACAAAGATCATTGGAAATGTACTCATTGACTATCCAATCCTAAAAGTTTTATTTACGTGGTTGCACCTTCTATCGCATCTTAAAAGTTTCATAACATCCAATAACCTTAAACTAAATCTCAAATGCTTCACATCTACCATCTCCAGAGTTTCATGGATATGCCTTCACCCACTACCCAATCTCCAATGGTTTTTGGATATTTGTTCACCTTTTATCCAATATCCAAACATTTCCTCAGCTCAAACCCAATCTCCAAAGTTTCATGGACCTGACATCATCTCTTACCCTACTTTCTAGATTTCGTGGTAACGCATCAATCCCTAACTGAACCCGCGAATGTTCATGGACATGCTATTATCTTCTACCCAACCTCCAAACGTTAATTGGCTTGCCGTTACTTCCGATCACAGTCCCCCTTACTCCGTCCCCCCGAAACCTCTAAAAATCAGGAATGCAACAGCAACACAGAAATCGGGACATTTGGAGAAAACGTCAAACAATTTCGCAAAATGATAAAACTTATTTCGGGGGTATCGCAAACAAGCGCTCAACAGAAAGAGAGCGGTGGGAAATGAGGGGAGATAGTAACGCAGAGGGTAATGGAACAGGATGAAAGGGGAAATTAAAGGGAAGGAAGAACATTGATGATCTATGGGGACAGTGAGCGAATGGCTGAGGGAGAAGTGACCCAGGGCAGAGCAGACAGACAGACAGACGAGGAGAGAGAGAGAGAGAGAGAGAGAGAGAGAGAGAGAGAGAGAGAGAGAGCGCAAATAACGGCTATGAATGAATGGTGAGAACAGAAAGGAATTCAGAAACAAACAAGAACACTGGATGATGCCTGATGAACATTAAGTAATTATGTTCTTATAATGTATTTGTATGAGGTATAGGTACTTTAATCATCATTCTCCGGTTATTACATAAACAATATCCAATATATAAAAAATCTTTTAACGAATATCTAACTCCTATATGTTACATAGGTTTATCAGATCAGTCGCCTTGTGCTTTATATTGGAATACTGATCGACGAAAAAATAAAATAGATACGGAACTTTACATTAACATAGACACAGTGAAATAAATTCATGCATATCATGGTCTATATACACAAACATACACCACAACACACACACACACACAAAAACACGCACACCATACCACACACACACAAAAAACCACGCACAACACACACACACACTACACACACACACACACAAACACACAACCCAGCAACACACCCACACACCACACCAAACACACACAAACCACACACACATATATATATATATATATATATATAGATATATATATATATATATAATATATATATATATATATATATATATATATATATATATATCCCTTATTCTCTCGGATGTTTTACTCAATGCTATGAAAAGATGTAGCATCCGACACATTGGATAAAATAAGAGTTACTTTCAACACTTCCCCATTCTTCTCTCACCTTCCATTTGCGACAACACACCTAACGAATATAACCGTAAAACATAGATAAAGTCAAGGAGAAGTGGGCATCATCTCTTATCTACTTAAATATTTCAACTAAGATAGAGAGTTTCATACACCAGCACCGATTATCAAAATATAAAATATTTGTCCGGTTCTAATTGTGTCGCATATGACAATCACGTAATTTTTACACGTTGACCTTCAAAACAAAAATGAGCTAAGGCAAAATCCTAATGAGCTGATTAAATAAGAATTAAATTGTAACGATTTTGAAATATATAAATAAACATTCGGACAATGAAGAAGAAGAAAAAAGAAGAAGAAGAAGAAGAAGAAGTAGAGGAAGAAGAAGAAGAAGAAGAAGACGAGAGCCAAGAGAATGAAATCATCAAAGGCGATGTGTCGACTTATGAAGTTTGTTAATTTTAAATCAAAGAGGTTGTAGCTTTCGAGAAGGAAAGGTAGGCTAGATATGAATTAGTAATTTGTGTAGTTAAACACTTTATCCTGGGAATGGTAATCATCTTTATCATTTTCTTTAGCTGCGTTTCAATAAATGAAATTTAGGAGCACATAGTAATTGTCACTAGAAAAAATGCCTACCAATTTTCACCCACATAATTTCACAAAAAGACGATTCAAACATTTAACACTTAATACACACGGATGGTTCCCTGTTGCAAGGAACCTCAAGCATCAGAGTCGCTCACAAGGGATAGTGCAGATGGTGCCAACCCACTGGGGTGTCATACAGTAAGTACTTCCTTAATTACGTACTTCAAAAAAAGAAAAAAAAAACTTTATACTAATAAATTTGAATAGGCTTTAATGTAAAGCCCATTAAAGCCAAATTAGTAGGTTATAATTTCCAGCTCAAGTCAAAGATTAAATCCTTAAAATGCTGCATTTTCCCCTTTGAAAGAAAGAAAAATTTCGACCAAATAACACCAAGCAATAAAATGACTGTAATTAATAAATCCAGTGACGTTACACATCTCGACTAATCCGTGGACAAATACTTTGAATCATTGAAATACTTCCCATTATCAACATCGAAATCACATTCACTGAGTGAATTTAAGAGGCCATCATCATTTTTTTTATTCAAAAACTAAATCACGCTACTGTCAAATTTATTTGTCAACATAATGTGGTTCGGATCCCACAGTAAGCTGTAGGTCCCGTTGCTAAGCAACCAATTCGTTCCTAGGCACGTAAAGATATCTAATCCTTAGTGCCAGCCCTAGGAAAACTGTTAATCAACTCAGTGATCTGGTTAAACTAGGATATACTAATATTTCTTTAACTGTTAAACCAATAATACGACTTTGAAATTATAATGTTTAGGAAATTTCTGGGTTCCGTTAAAATGGCAGTTGCACATATGGGATATGTATTATGATATATACATAATAGAGAGAGAGAGAGAGAGGAGAGAGAGAGAGAGAGAGAGAGAGAATGTAGATGACACAAACTGGGATGAACAGTAACTAATTTATGGTGCACCCGGACCAGCTGGCTATATAAGTAACAAAACTACCAGCTCGTTGAATCATGAACACAACAGAGCCGATTCTAGGTGTTTACCAGTGAATCTATTTAATGTGGCAAAGTACTAAAAATTAATACACACACGCCCACACATATATGTATGTATAAATATATATATATATATATATATATATATATATATATATATATATATATATATATATATATATATATATAATATAATAAATATATATATATATATATATATATATATATATATATATATATATATATATATATATATATATATATATATATATATATATATATATATATATATATATATACATATTTACTAATTTACCTTTAGAAATTAATGCGTCTTTATTTATGGAATTGCAGATTATATCTCCTTGATTTCCAAAACTATGATTCCCCTGGATAATATGTCCATAGTGTGTGTGTGTGTGGTGAGAGAGAGAGAGAGAGAGAGAGAGAGAGAGAGAGAGAGAGAGAGCACATCCGATCATTTCTCCTTAATAAAACACTGACGAAATACCCAAGAGATCTTGCGCATAAAGCCCCATAAAGTCTCATAAAGCTCAGACTCACAAGAGATAATCAGATAAAGTGAAAGATTAGAATGGATGAGAAACCAGGGGAAGAAGGGGGGCGGGGGGGGGGGGGGGGGGAACGGAGGAGGAGGACGAGGAAGAAGAGAAATGGATGATTCTGAACTAATCTGCCTGGTGGAACCCACCACCCAAACCACCCCCTACATCACCCCGTAACCCCTCCCAACCAACAGACCGCCCGGCTTCATCTGAGGGTGGCGAGGGCGATCCAACTTCTCAACCACACGCATCCACGTCCTCCTCCGTCTGTCCGTCTGCTCTGCCGAACGCATCTACCTTTCTTCTACTCTCTCTCTCTCTCTCTCTCTCTCTCTCTCTCTCTCTGCCTAGTGCTCCTTGTTCCTCGTCTCTTTGTCTCTCTCTCCCCATTTCATATAATTTCCCTGATCTAATTTGACGTCATTTAATGTAATATCCCCCATTGACACTCATTCCATCTTGTGGGTGGATGAGTCGGCAAGAGCCACGTTCCTCCCAAGGGGCGACTTTTAACTGCCCGCAGTCAAGCCATGATTAAACTTGAAAGCCGATTTCGGATATTGAAATCCAAAGGGTTCCTCATACATTTTCATCGCGCTGATAGAAGTAGAGCGCCAATTGGTGCTGGCGTCCCTGCACATAAGGCCACTTATCTTTATTTTCGCCCGAGCTTCATTTCATAATGACACATTTGCCTCCTTATTTTTTAGCGTATCCTGGTCAAGTCAGTTGCGTACAGCCACCTTCTTGCTAACATAAAAATAAATAGATAATTAGAGTAACTACGTCCTTTACAATACATATTCAAGAATAGATATCCTAAGAGTCATTTTCCTCAGCAAAGAAATGGTAATCTAGCATCGTTGATATTTTTAAAGTTTTTCATTACTAATCCATTACAAAAAAGAAAAAAGAAAAAAAATACACGCAATGTATTTTTTTCTTTATTAAAGTTTATGTCAATGGAGATGAGAGGAGGCAAAAAAATTTGAATCATTATTCAGAAATTAATATCCATAAGTGGAATACTTTCAGAATAAAAAAAAAGAAGACTACCGATATCCGACTACACAGAAGCCAGGAGATAACGAAGAAACCATTTCTAAACACTAATGTGCAATCACAACAGCAAAACTACTTTTTCTTTATTGCACACACTTCAGAACTGATGTGTTTAGAAAGCTAAAATTTTCCGAT
>NC_061108.1:53955775-53963275 GCF_015104395.2 Macrobrachium nipponense | reverse complement strand
GGGATGTAAGAGCCCCGTAACACAGATGACAATCACCTATGGATCAGATGTTGAAGGTGATGAACGGGTGGCTGGTTCTCTGGATACGTGGCATGTAGGAGACAAAAAGAAGGGGAAATTTTCCATAGCATAAGGGGCGAGAATCCAGAATTCACAGCTGGTCAATGGCGATTTGGATTTGAGCAGGGTTGCCTAATACAAGTGGATGATGATTGAGGAAGGTGTAAGGTACCAAGTAACTTAATTGCATAAGGAATGACTTATGTAAATAATCACTTAAAAGAAGACCAGTTATGTTACTGATTAATTATGAAGGAAAGAAGTTATGTTGCTGATTATTGACTTGACAACAATTACATTACTTCACAACAGTCTAATCTTTGGTTGATAGCAAATAACACAAGGCAATTATAACACAGCACAGATAAAACACAATACAACTAAGATCCAATACAATTAAAAGAAAACTCATAATCACATGAGTCAATAAAATGGAAAGACCTTTCCACACAATACAAGGGTAGCACAATACAATGATAGCACGGTATGATTATAGCACAATATGATTATAACACAGTGCAACTATAACACAACACAGGAATTGCTTGAGAAGATGAAAAGGACATTAAGTCGGAGACTGAGATAAACCGACTGCTGAAATCTTATAAATGGCACATTGCCTTTATTGGAGATTGGAGTTCGTATCCCTCAGGTGTGCTAATGGGGAGGGAATATTAGTTCACAACAAAAGTGTTCATAGGCTTAGCAGCAGTCCATCTCAAAGGGGACAGTAGCTATGGATGAGAGTATGCTAGACTAGATCGTCTGAATGCGTAAAAGAGTCTAAGATATTCCAGAGTGTACTAAGGCCTTTTATCAGTTCAGAGAGGGTTCACCAGCATTCTGGTAGGCGGCACTGCCTATCCTTCTACGACCTCTCAGCCATGCAGTCAAGCCAGGCCACGAGGTGAGCCATGCGGACTGGACATTCAATATGGCGGCCAGTTATCCTTCCTTGGCTAGGTAACGTGCCTTCCCGGGGAGAGCGCTCTCTCGACACCAAGTTAATCTGCAAGTAGAAGGCCACAGCAGTCGAATGGACAAAGGGTGATTAAGAGTTAACTCCTTAAAAGGAGGGGTGTGTGTGATGGTAGTGGGAGTTTGCTAGCCATTACTTTATTTCCTTCTGGGTTCCGCTAATCTTACGTTACTTTTCTTTGGAGATGGCATAAACTTTATTGCAATATATATATATATATATATATATATATATCATATATGATATATATATATATATATATATATATATATATATATATACATATATATATATATATATATATATAATATATATATATATATATGTATATATATATATATAATATATATATATATATAATATATATATATATATATATATATATATATATATTGTGAATAAAGTTTTATGCCATCTCCATATATATATATGTATATATATATATATATATATATATATATATATATATATATATATATATATATATATATATATATATATATATATATATATATATATATATTTATGCATGTGTGAACTTCAAGATGACTGATACATAATGACCGAAATTTACATTATATCCATAAGAGTGACAACGAAAGAACATTGAGATTAGTACGGAAGTAGTGATACGAATAAGAATTATGCTCTAACCTCATTCATGACCAACTTGCCAGTATGCAGAATGACGGCATTTCTGGAGGGTACATACATCGCTGGGGTCTTGATGAAGTGTCTTTGTCCTCCCTAGGAAAATCGTCATTTTTTACTATATATATATATATATATATATATATGTAAATATATAGATATATAATATATATTTTACCTATATATAGATATACCATATATATATATTATAGTATATATATATATATATCTATATATATAATAATATAATATATATATATATATATCAATTATGTATTATAGAGAGAGAGAGAGAGAGAGAGAGAGAGAGAGAGAGAGTGTGTGTGTGTGAGAGAGAGCGAGAGAGAGAGAGAGAGAGAGAGAGAGAGAGAGAGAGAGAGAGAGAGATTCCTAGAGCAAAACTCTAGTAACGTGCAGTAGATAGAAGAGAAATGACTACAACAAAATTTGGAAAACGGTCCCAGTACCCTGCTGTAAATAAGGACTTTCTATACAGACGCTCAGAACGAAATCCCCCGTTTTTTTAGCTTTTTTCATTCATATCTATAGCCTTGGAAGTCATATACTTGTCAATCTCTCATAAAATTTCCAGAATCTTTGTCGATCTCTTTATATGTTCATCTTTCTTTGCTTATCCTTTTCAATCTAACTTATTTTAACTGTTGTATTAATTGTGGTTTTCTTAACGATAAAACAAATTCTAACAAAGAAAATATCATCCTTTATTAGCTTTGATTCGCCAACTCAATTCAAGTACCACTATCCAGCAATCTACCCTTCCGCTAACCTTTCGCAAGTTCTCCTAAACTGGTGGAGACCGCAATGTCAATTTGAAAAATAAAAATGGGGTGGAGTGCGGGGTACCTTTTGTAATGTTGTATTAATGGAGAGAGAGAGAGAGAGAGAGAGAGAGAGAGAGAGAGAGAGAGAGAGAGAGAGAGATGCGTTCACTGTGTCAACAATATTCGGGAGCGATCCTTTTGATGTGGATGGCTCACCGTTCTAAAGCAAATACAGATTTAATGGGGGGACCCTTACCCACGTATAAACACACGCGCACACACGCTTACACAAACACAGGTGCACACAAGCTCTCACACACGAGAGCGCGCGCACACACACACATACACACACGCCATCAGTGGCCCGTTTGGTTTTATTAAAAGCTTCATTTACTTAAAAGGGAGTTTCCGATGTGCAAGTCCAGGAGGGATTGACCGTCACAAACAACGCGGCTTTCGAAATATTACGGGGCAAACAGCCCCGCGTGGAAAAATTACTGAGTGTAATGGCAAGTTTCAGAGCAGTGACATCTGTTAGTCGGACTGGAGGGAAAAGGATGTCGGCGGAAACATGCGCTGCAACTGCAAAACATAGACAGGAAGTAAAAAAAATTATTTATAAAAGAAACGAGAAGTGTTATAGATAAAGTAAGTAATTTACTTTATCTATAACACTTCACGGAAGTTATTAAGCTCTTGCTTGAAGCAAAGACATTGGACTCTGACCTTGATAATAACATTAAAGTGTACAGAAATGTCTTTACCCCCTCAATTATAGTTAGCATATCCCAATAACAACACAAGTTTTAACATTGTTGCTTGCACATCAAGCAAAACATATACTCGAGTACATATTATCAAAAGATTCAAGTCATTATCTGTAATACGTGCGTTCTTCTAGCAAGAAAGTATTTTACATTTCCAAACATACACAATAAAATATATAATCCAAAGTACTAAATTAACCTTAGATCTTGCTCTTGCAATTACATTAACAAACAGAATACAAAATATGATCATTTGTTAACTGCTACCGGGATACTAAAATGGTGCTAGTGTTAGATTGTGCAACTTTGAGGAAACTTGGACGTGAAACCAATAAAAATACATGATATAGTATGAATGTTTTATGTTAAGGCCCTTGAATAATTTCCCATAATTAATGGAATTTCTGAAGCTACATCAATAATGATGAAATGTCGTCAACTTTAGATCCATATCAAGGAAACATCGATTCAGATACTGAAACTGAATTCAGTAAAAGATAGGATATATCAACATAATCTTTTAGAAGCGCATAAAATAACTATGGTTCCTCTTGAAGATGTCAAAAAGAAGCTAAAAGATTTTAATCTTTATTATATCTCTTTCCTAAGAGCACATAATCCTTTCCTAGATATTTCATTTAAATATTTTTAGGCACATAAACTGATAACTAGACTATTATGAAGATTTACAGTATTAAAAGTGTTACAGATCATTAAATTTATCAATTATTCCATTTGCGATATACAAAATTAGGTTCAGCACATTAGACATAAAACTAAACAAGTTAATGCAACATGTAGAATGGTACTAAAGAAAAGGAAATGCAACAGTACGGAAATGACAATGATCATATAAGAATCAAGAACGTAAATGACAATGATCATATAAGAATCAAGAGCGTAAATGACAATGATCATATAAGAATCAAGAGCGGAAATGACAATGATTATTTATATAATAATCAAGAGCAGTTAAGTACTTGAACATGAAAGCGATGAACATACCAAATGAGACAAGGTATTTCTTCCCTTACCATACTGACATCCCTCTAGAACCACTAAATTGTCTCTTACTGTTTTGGAATGTCTTCACTCAATATGAAAACGACAGTTCCATTTTAATGTAATGAAGTATTTAGCATATAAAAAAATGAGCACAGGTAATGTAGCACATGCAATGCTTTACCCTATACTAAATGTTCCCGAATAACCATGCTACCAAAGACCGCATTCGAATTTTATCATATTTTCTATAATGAAAACTTTCCTTTTAAAGCCAATGAGCAAAAACAATGCTGTCTAATAGTTTTTATCTATTCATTTTATATACGTATATGTATGTATGTGTCAATCATATAATACCTTCGCCTGGCGGCCAGACCCGACTACAAATCATTCCTTATGAAAACTATACATATGGCGCGACTTTGTGTGAACCGGAATATCATCAATTTTTCATCGTAGAAGAAAAGTAAGATCATAATTGGAGTCCTCGTGAAAAGGACTATCAGCATGATGATTTATTTTTCTCTACGACTAATATTGAAGAAGTTAGCTCGGCTGTATATCTGGTCGGATTTTCGAATCAAAATGGCACCTGGCTGAAACACATCAAATGCTTTCTTTTTTCTCCACGAATAATAATAAAGAAGTTAACATGGCCGGCTATTCGGCCGGATATCCGGATCAAAACGGCACTCTGATAAAACCATCCACTATAAAATCTACATATATCGTCCGACTTTGGTTCACTTGGGTCCAGTAGTTTCGATGTGGATAGCGGACACATACAATATATACATAGTTTGACCGTCAGCTTTATATATATATATACCGGGTGTTTCGAAATTAGAGCTACCCCCTCCACAGAGCAAATGGAAAATTATGAAGTTTTCTGCTATAGCCTATCTCCAAGTACATTATCTTAAGTTTCTATAAAGCTATTTTTCATTTTAAATTTCTTGTATTTGCAGACTGAGTGACAGAGTTAGATACAGCCATGGCTAACAACAGAAAGAGTGAGAACCTTGGAAGACTGGAAGTCCTTTCTCAGGAGTCAAAAAACATCATAGCTGAGGCAGTGGGTAGACCAAGAATGTCTTTACGTAAATTGGCGCTTGAACTATATACAAGAAGGGGAAAGAAGAGAAGTTATAGTGCTGCTTATCATGAGTTGAAAAAATCTGGTATCAAGCCATTTCATGTTATCAGCAAGCCCAACATCACTCAGCAACAGACAGAAGACCATGCATGGTTTTGTGGTTAATTTCTTAAAGATTGGGATGAAGCTGACTTTCTCCATGTTGCTGCATCAGATGAATTCTTAATTTACACAGTCAGGAAGCCAAATTATAAAAATAACATTATTTGGGCTGCAAAGTTGGATGATATCAGCAATGATGTGTGCTATTGCCAAGCTGTGAAAATTCCTGAATGTTTTGGAATTTTTCTCTGTTTCACAGTCACACAGTTAATGTCGATCATCAAAGAAAAAAAGAGTCATAGAATGGTGAATACTTTAGAGAAATTGTGCTTACTGGTGGAGTATTTCCTTTGGTCAAAGATCCTGAAAATGTATTATCTGTTGAAGAAGTCACAGTTTTTCATGATAAGGCTCCATGTTTCAAGGCTCTTCATACACAGGAGCTGCTTCGAAAGAGTGGTATTGATTTCTTCTCGTCAAGTGAATTTCCAGGTAGCTCCCCTGACCTTAATGTGTGTGAAAACATTGGTAGTATCTTTTACATAACAACTTTTACATAACAAATAATAAATGAAAATGATCGAATTTGCTTGTTTATGGGACATTCTTATTTGTATGAATCAAGAAATCACCGCGCAATTTCTATTTACTTAATTGTTTGCATAAATTACTATTACACACACACACACACACACACACACACATTGTGTATTTTAATATTGTAACTTAATTTGATTGTACTAATTAGATATTGTTACTTTGTAACTTGAAAATGAAGCCTGCTGGTTGGCTTCGAAACGTTGCAACCTAATAAATATGAGTTCATTTACCTGTTGGTGTGCTTCCCCAGCCTTCATTGTATTGTTGGGTTTAGAGAAGCCTCCGCCTGTTGAATATATATACGTATATATATACGTATTATATATATATATATATATATATATATGATATATACTATATATATATATATATAATATATATATTTCTTTAAATCGCCCTAGTCAATATATATATATATATATATATATATATATATATATATATATGTATAATATATATATATATATATATATATATATATATATTATAGATATATATATATATATATATATATATATAATATTATATATATATATATATATGTATAATATGTATAACAGAATCGCGAAAGTTAGGAACGTGATAAATCCATAAATAAAGATAAAATGCCACGAAGGAAAATAAACGAAAGGAGTCCTGCGAGATCTTTCGGCTGAAAAGCCCTTTACTGAAGCTGCTTCAGTAAAGGGCTTTTCAGCCGAAAGATCTCGCAGACTCCTTCGTTTTATTTTTCCTTCGTGGCATTTATCTTTATATATATATATATATATATATATATATATCGAGCTACAATGTCCTTTAATATCTAATTCGCTCTACCTCGGAATTAATATATTTTCATATATGCTTAACCGAAGGGGAATTTTTTCTCGATAATAGATTTACCTGTACTTGGGCGCGAACGCAGGTACATTATAAATCCAGGAACGTCAGTGGAAGCTATACCACTCAACCACCGCGAGAGGCTTAAAAGGTTAATGCCGTCTCTCACCTCAAATACTTTCTCGCGCTGAAGTATTTGTTGGTTTGGAGACAACATCAACCCGCCTCGACTCCGGTAGTTAAGTAGCGCTTTTGACAACACGTAGCATTTACATAAGTCATATCACATTACCGTGATTCATATACATATATCGAGCTACAATGTCCTTTAATATCTAATTCGCTCTACCTCGGAATTAATATATTTTCATATATGCTTAACCGAAGGGGAATTTTTTTTCTCGATAATAGATTTACCTGTACTTGGGCGCGAACGCAGGTACATTATAAATCCAAACCAACAAATACTTAAGCGCGAGAAAGTATTTGAGGTGAGAGACGGCATTAACCTTTTCTAAGACCTCTCGCGGTGGTTGAGTGGGTATAGCGTTCCACTGACGTTCCTCTGGATTTATAATGTAACCTGCGTTCTGCGCCCAAGTACAGGTAAATCTATTATCGGAGAAAAAAAAATTA
>NC_061108.1:53928275-53948275 GCF_015104395.2 Macrobrachium nipponense | reverse complement strand
ATACGAAAAACGAAAAATAGCCATCAATACCAATGGCAAGTTCTTATAGTTGCCTAACTCTTCCACCTTCCGTATATTCACACAGGCTAGACCTTGATCACAGGAATATTGAGTTTTCTTGGACGAAAGAAAACTTCCTCTTCTCTTGTTGCCACAAAGAATAAACGCAGCTTAAGCATCGTCCTTTTGATTCTCTCGGGAGTAAACGTAATATGAAAACGTGAACAAAATCCAGCATCGGCTCTCTTTCCATAATTATCCCAAGACTTCTCAGCCAGTATATCATGCAGTATTCCAATATGCTTCACGAGGAGAATATACAATTATGTAGGTTGGCGCCGCCGATATTCTTGGTCATTCTGCTCCTATGAGAGATGGTTATTTCACACCTTCGAAGGAATATTCCAGTCTTTTTTATTTCTTGTTCATCACGAAACTGGAAACGCACGTTATTTAATTTGTTTCATCATTAAATTTTAAGTGCCTATAAATCTACTCCTTACCTAAATGTTTTTTTTTTTTATGAATACTAAATTTGCAAAAATATGCTGAACTGCTCATCCTGCAAAATTTTCTGCAAACCTCATGTTCCTACAAATATGCACTATTAGTAGGTCATTGATAAAAGAGCAACAAATTAAACAAAATAAACTAAGGCATGTTTGCCAACTTCACATATTAAAGAGCACTGTCATGTAGTAACGTATAAAACAATGCATAACACTGACAAGAGCGTAAGTTGAGACAAAATTATTCATATTCCTGATTATATTATATTCAAAAATAGCAATCCAGAGAGTTATTTTCATATACTCTCTTCATGAATTTCATTATCCAACCAATATTGTAGAGCTCCAATATGGCAAATAGCTTGATAAGAACTGCTTTAGACTAAGCCTCCATAGAAATTGTGTAAACATTATCGCGCCAAGAGAGAGAAGGAAACTGGAAAGTGCTTAGGCCGGAAGGTGGAGTAACTGCAGGGGAAGTGAAGCTAAGGGTGGTGAAAGATTTTTCTTTTGCGATCTGACAAAAAATGAGAGAGGGACAATATGCTTACAAAGGGAAAAAATAAACATTGGAGGAATTCTCCAAGACCATGTTCCATTTTGGTAGCAACGGAACGGAGGGGTTCATGGAGGGGGATTAGAGGAGGGGATGAAGAGTGGCTTCTGAGTGAGGGGGAGGGGGTGGAGGGGAAGGCCCTGAGAGTAATAACTCACCGCGCCCAGAGGTCTGGTCGGAATCCATTACAAAAACGGCGGCCAACCGTTGGCTAACAACGTTGTTTGCATGCGAGCCCTTACCACGAAGCCACATTAACAAACCATTGTAGGAAAACACAGCCACACACTACTTCATCTCCGAAGCATCGCCTTAATATGGAATACACCACAAAACGTAGCCTTGGTGCCCCATTTGCTCTACGTATTTTGGGGTGGGTGGTCACTCTGAACAGGACATTTCTTTGTATTAATTCGTCTGTTTTATACCGGCTGTGTCTAAGTGTTGAAGGTTTTTATTTTCAGTTGTTTACGTCCCGTCACCCCCACCCCCACCTCTACTGCAAATTTTCGTTGTAGACCAAAAAGAGTAATTGCATTAAAATTGAGAGCATAAATATTTTTTTTTGTCGAAATTCACCTCACTTTTCAGGAAGTAAAATCATGTGAACAAAAGTACTACTACTAATACTACTACTATTATTCTCATTATAAGTGACATCTGCATTATCGTTATACTTACTTATTAACTGCTTTCCTCACCACAATTTACTGACCAAGTAATGACAAGAATTACCTCTAAACGTCTGTACTTAACATAAAAGGAAACTAAAAATAGAAATAATGAAATAGTTGTTATAATCAAGCATTGTTTATAATCCCCACAGAATATAAAAATTCTCCTTATATTATCACATTTCGGTTAGGTACCTTCAAAAGAACTACGAACATGTTATGAACTACTTTATGCATATTTATCGAGCATAAATAAACAGTATCGGCAGCAAAGGTATTTGTGAAGTCAAAGAATGCCTCATACCAGATTGGTTCCTTTATAGCCCAGTGGAAAGGTTTCGATTCCTGATCCCACGAAAAAATTTAATTTTTGGACTCACGGTGACATAACCACTATATTTTTAGAGTGGCCATTCTTTCTTATTGCATAGAAAGGACACTAATGTTTCAATGGGGATGTCAACTTTATCACATTCGAATCACTTTAGGTTAAGGACTTCATCTTCCTATCTGTAAAGGAAAACAAGTGGATAGATGGCACCCAAATGCCTCGTGCGATGTGACCAATCGGTAAAAAAATAACTTGTAGTCTAGATTTATTGTGCTTTTTTAATAACTAAATCAGGTCTCATAAGCTTAATCTTCCATGAAATTTTTTTACAGCAAAGACTATGATTTACAAGACATTTTTTGTCGAAAGAATATAAAACGTTAGCTTCAGGCAAACACACTTTTCAAAATAAGACGGAAATACAGTAATGGAAAAAGAAAAAAAAAAGTCCGAGTTAGAAGGAGAAAAAAATCGAAGTTCATCTTTTTCCTCGATATTTAGTGAAATACGATAATTTTAAGAGTTACTGTTTCAAGTACTATGGTTTTATCCTTTACTTTTCCAATATGAAAATTAAATGAAAGCCGAAAACCTGCCTTACTTTGTTTATTTCTGTTAGAATGGCTTTGGGTAAAAGTAAGTTCAATTGTCTAGTACTGTATATTCGGAAACAAATTATGCCTCATTATGGATTGTCGAACTTGAACCAATCTATAACTGACAGGTGTGCCAACTTTCTACGCATGTGCGTGCAAGCTAGTTTGGATGATTACCTACTTGCCTGTCTACACCTTAATTATCATTCGAGTTGTACGACCCTTAAACGTTTATGAAGACGAGTAATGACCAAAATTTTAAATAATGACTATCTCATCACTGATATTAGCGAAATTAACACTGAAAATAGATTGAAATTTATCAGCTAGTCTTTCAGGGCTACAGTAATTCTTTACTCGACTCAAGGGATATTACTATCCCTCAGACAAAAGAACTTACTTGGAAACACAAACTCTTGTATCTAATTTTCCAAAATCCTCATCGGAACTACACAAGTCTGGAAAAGCTTTAGTCTTCGATCTTCTGATCATAATTTTCCTTTTAAGGTCTGTTTCCATGAGGAAATAAAAAAAGTGGTCTGTTTTATCAAATTTGTGCATTTCATGAATTTTATGCATCCGTATAATTAATGGTTTCTCTAGTGTAACGCACCATACAGATGATGAACGTTAAATTAATTAATGATAGAACCACGAAAAGAAAATGCAGTACATGAAAAACGTGAAATATTATAAGTGCGATGAAATTCTAATTAATACAAATGCTGCTCTCATTTTCTAAGGAACAGGTAAACTAGTAAATTTATGAATATTTAAACCGTTCGACGAATAGCACCAAAGCATAATCCGCTAAGCTACCTACAGGAGCTTTCTGTTTGCGCTAGGAAACACCAGAGAGCCATATTCTATGGGCCGGAGAGTTGTTCCAGAAAGTTTTCTAATACTCTGCTCCTAAGGACACGAGGGTGCTATGACTTTTTAGGAAAGCAAATGACACTTAAAAGGCATACAGTGGGAGAAAAGCTAAGGAATGGAGAGGAAGATACTATATGGCAACTGGGCAACAATAGATTGATAAGAGTCAAGAGAGACATAATGATAAAAATAAAATTCATAATGCTGACAATACTACTACTACTACTACTACAACAACAACTACTACTACACAGCTTTATATTTGGGGTCCTATCCTTGGATATCGCATCATCATTTAAGATTCTTTTAATCACACTAATTAGGAACAGTAAAAAAATGCGATGTGTGACTCTAGTTTAGTTTTAATGAAAGCAATCAGCTTGTAAGCTGACAGAATGTATAATTTCTAGGTAAGACTATCTGTGCGTACATGCGCGCGGTGATCAGAAAGAGAAGAATAGCACGTTACTAGAGGAAATGGTACTATAGTGTATTCTATAGAAACAATGACAAGTGAGAGAGAGAGAGAGAGAGAGAGAGAGAGAGAGAGAGAGAGAGAGAGCTCTTCCTCTCTCTTATCTATTACGTTCAGATAGTGGAAAATGGTTGCCGCCAAAATAACACACAAAAAGTAATAACAAGAACGAAGATTCTTTATAAGGAAAGAAAATCATAAGCTAAACACGACCTTCTTAATCAGTTGCATACATTACACAGCTGTATCTGGACGAGTTGACACATTTCATGATTAACTTTGCTCTGCCGAGTACTTCTACCTACGCATGTGTATACATCATAGCATCGTTCTGAGAGAGAGAGAGAGAGAGAGAGAGAGAGAGAGAGAGAGAGAGAGAGAGAGAGAGAGAGAGAGAGTGTGTGTGTGTGTGTGTGTGTGTTTGGGTGTATACTTACCGCAGGGAGGCGAATGCTTTCTTGAAGTTTCCTCTTGAAGACCTCCTAAAGGAACAAACTCCTTTCCAGGCCAAAGCCATTCCTCCCAACCTCCTTCAGAAAGACAACAAAAGTCCTACACCTCTCGATGTAATTGCAAGTCGTTTACACCTTTACGACTTTGGAGTTTAGATGTCATTTTCACCTTTACGACCTCGGGGAAACTAAAAGTGGTAACGCCACAATACCAACTCCCCTAAAACCCCCAGGCTATCGATGAGGACCATCTGGGGGGCCAGCTGGTGTTAATTACGTCCAGTAATAACAGACCAGCTAGAAGCCTTTCTTCGTTTAAAAGACCGGTATAAGTGCGTGTACATATACACACTGTGAAGGAGAGAGAGAGAGAGAGAGACAGAGAGAGAGAGAGAGAGAGAGAGAGAAGAGAGAGAGAGAGAGATAATGTGTGTGCGGTTGATATTTCGCCACTCTGAAAAGTAAACAAATATTTCCTAACCGGTGAAAGATGTTTGGTATTGTCAATAAGCATCTATTGTTTATATAAGCTCAAAAGAATATTTACAGGTTATATATAAAAGAAAATTAACTGATTGGTATTTTGTGGAATTTCTTTCATGAACTTTCTAATCTCTTTTTCTTATTTTACCATATATTTAGATACAATCAACTCCAATAACACACACACGCATATATATATATATATATATATATATATAATATATAATATATATATATATATATATATATATATATATATCGTTATATTTACGTAACATTACAACAACACAATAATAATATATATATATATATATATATATATATATATATATATGTATATATATATATATATATATATATATATAATATATATATATATATATATATATATATATATATATATATATATATATATATATATCGCTATATTTACGTAACATTACAACACACAAAAATAAGTGTTTTTTTAATGGTGGATTCTAATGGGAAATACCTTTTTTTTTTGTTTTTTTTTTTTTTTTTTTTTTAGGATGTCTAATTGCATATTTGTTTCTTGTCTCGAGAAGATTGGGGAAAAAAATTACCAAACACAGGAGTATGCCAGTTTCATGCTGAAGTACCAAAAATCGGTTCTGAAAGCGGATTGGGTCTGCTGAAACAAATCATGCCAGAAACTCGCCTCCTTATATAAGAAGAAAGAGGGTTCGAAACAGGGAGACAGAGACTGACACTAGCTGTGTAGCTGTGTAGGTAAAGATGAGCTGATCATCGTCCACGTCCTATTTTATTGAACTGAATTCCTTAATATCGTTTTTTTCTTAGAATTGAAACTTTTTATGAAAGCAGCTATTGGGTCTTTCCGTAGCTTTGTGTAAGTACTAGAGTCTGATGATAAGTTTTCCATTTTTTCCGCATAACTAATTTTATTCATTACTACAAAACAATTGTATTTATCGGTTTTAGTAATATGCAAACTTTTATCTTACTTCGTTTCTTGAATTGCATCGCTAAACTTCTTGGAGAAATTTACTATTTCATTATGTAATTGAAGTAATCCGAAAAAAAAGTCCTTTAACTAAATTCATGGATGGTGATATACTTGTGTTTTTCTTTTCCAGTTTAGATAACTCTGAAATGAAGTTCGTGCACGAACCTTCATCACTAATGGCATACGCTAAACCATAACTCAAAGCACATTTAAGATTCTGGTTCAGTTCTTTGCTTGAAAGATTTATTACACAATCATCTTTATATTTCCTATTCCAGTCTCTTATCTCAATGAGGCTTTTTAATTTGTGATCCAGGTGATACACTAGTTTTAGTTTGAATCTAAGGTTATTAAAAATCTTCTTCAATAGCACTGTTCTCCGATTCAGGGGAATCTTGTACATGAAATGAAATCTGCCATTTCTCAATTTCTTAAAAATATTAAATTCAAGCATTTTTGTCTTCTCTCTCTCTCTCTCTCTCTCTCTCTCTCTCTCTCTCTCTCTATCTTCTCTCTCTCTCTCCCTCTCTCTCTGTATATGTATATATATATATATATATATATATATATATATATATATATATATATATATATATATATATATATATATATTAAGAGAAATCACTGAAAGGAGATTCACTATCCACTCGATATCGCCTAGGTAATAATGACTTTGGGACCACTTGCTCTTACAGACACTTTTGCAGGAATTTTCTTCGCAGCCGAGTGATATTTGCTTTAACCAGTGTCCTTTGGAAATTGAAGAGAACGTCTGCCAGAAAAGGGAACAGGAGTAGAGTTTCGCGTGGCATCCATGTATGGATTGTGATTTATTTCACTTAGGTCAGACCAGTAAAAAATTGAACACCAGATTAAAACAACATAAATACTCAGTAAGAACAGGTCAGAAAAATAATGCTTTATTGTAATATTTAAATGAAAAGCCCCATAGAATACATTGAACGCAAAGCAAAATATTGTCACGTTGTAACGAAACTATTTCAAGGAACTTGCTAGAATCTGTTTTGATTCAGCTAACCTGGGCGAATAATTTAAATGTAAGTCAAGGACTATTTTCTTTTGACCCGGTCATACAACATATATTCCAGAAGGAACTGAAAAATAGAATAAAGAGGATTACCAATCAATAGATTTCGATTTTAATCTGTTGACCATTCTGTGACCTCCCGACTCTTTTGTATTGCCTTAGGACTTGTACGATTACGCTATAAAATATTGCATCACTTTACGAAATATATCGTTTGGATCGTTTTTTTTTTTCTTTTTATAAAATAATTAGTTTGAGAATTTTTTTTTATAATATGGAAATTGGAATCTATTTTCACAAGAAAAAGATAAAACTGCATGGACAAACCTTGTTTCACATAGGTTTTTAAGTATTTTGTCCGAATCATCATTAAATATTTCATTATGTTTAGATAGGAGCAGGTCTACTAACCATGTCAACTGATTATATCATCTGTATAAGGATTGATATATTTAATGCAAATAATATGTGAGTGAGTGGAGTTTGGCTTATCTAATGTTATCAGGTTATCATTTGTTTGAAGATATTTCTGTTAAAAGAAAAAAACTTTATTTCAAGTTAGCTTATGAAATATAATAACAGAAATATTATATAACTTATAACTTCCTTAAATTAATATAAATACATTTCTCTTGACCAAGGGGTGGTGAAACGCATTTGAAGTGTGCGGTCTTGAGGAGACTGGTGTTGATGCACGATAACTTATAGATTTTACATATGCTAATTTTTTTTTAATATCATAAATAACGTCAAATTAACAGAATAATTTATATATTTAACGGAGAATTTAGACACACTAGAGAAGGAAATTGGAAATATTGTTTTTAATATATAAATGAATGGTGTATTCCTTGTCACATAGGCCTAGAATGATCGGAACTGGTAACGACATCTGTGTGAACGGATTTATAGGTGCTTTGGAAGCTAGTTACACTGAATTACATTCTAAAGCATTTATTGAACTTTTATTAGTTGATATTTTTTTTACTAAATGAAATTTTTTAATGTTAGGTTTCAACCTCTTGCTCAGTATCAATATTATCTACCACCCATTACGAATATTGTATATATATATATATATATATATATATATATATATATATATATATATTATATATATATATATATATATATATTTAATTTATTTATTTATTTTTTATTTTGCCAAGACATGGTCACAGCAACTAAAGATATGCAGAAGCAAGAGCCTATATAAATGGTAGGTAGTACAGTTAAATTCCAAAATATTGCACTAGTTGCCTAAATGTTTTGGACAATAGGTATGGAAGTATTCAGCAAGCGGTATCTGGCAACTATTCCCCTAGCCGTGACCGTGCTTGATGTTCTATAGTGACAGACTAAGTTTCTGTTAATTGGTTACAGGTTGCCCTAGTGCAATATCCTTTTCCTGCACAAGACAGACTAACTCTAAAACAAAAAACAGTCACTCACAAATGTATATTATGGCAGGCGAGCTAAATAACATTGTTTAATGGAAATTAAAACTACTGTCGTTCTTTCGTGCGTTTCTTCTTTTAACTGTGGTATTAGTTTTTTCTTGTAACTCAGCCTAACCTCGGTCTGAAGATTTTATTTTAGCACTCAAAATTGTAGGCCTATGTGTTTTGCGTATACTGCGTTAAATACAAAACTATTTTTTATGTTTTGTTTATTTACCATAATCAAAATATAAAAAAAAATGTTATAGGAGTTCCATTTGACAATGTCCTTGAGGATTGAGAGAGTGAGAGAGAGGGCATAATTGGTGGATGGATGGTTAACGATTGAATTGGCTGTTGGTGAGTTCTGGGTTGTCTGCTGGTGCAGTTGGAATTAGTTGTTATGATCAGAGTTCTGAGGAGTCAGTCTGTAATGAGAAATCGTGAAGGACAGACGTTTGGGCAGCGGTCTTGGCAGTATTGTTGGTCAGTTGTGCTGTGTTTTCGGGGAGTTATTTGAGTTATTTGTGCTTTGTGCTTGAAGGTTGTTCTGCTTGTGTTGTTGGGATCTTGTTGAGGTTGTGAGATTCTGTTAAGTTGTGAGTTGTTAAAGTTGAGGGTTGTTGTTGTTGTAGGGAGCTGTAGTGGTTTCTTGGAGTTGTTGTTATTGTGGTTGTAGTCCTTGTTTGTTTGTGTTGTTGAGTTGTGGTTGTAGTCCTTGTTTGTTTGTCTTGTTGAGTTGTGGTTGTAGTCCTTGTTTGTTTGTTTGTTTGTTGTGTTGTTGAGTTGTGGTCCTTAATTGTTGTATTGTTGTGTTGTTGTATTGCTGAGTTGTGGAGTTGTGGTCCTCAGTTGCATGTAGTGTTGTTGTGTTGTGTGGTTGTGGTTCTTCGTTGTTGTTGTGTTGTTGTTGAGTTGTGTAGTTATAGTTCTTTGTTGTTGGTTGTGTGTTGGTTTGTGGCGGTTGTTTGGATCTCAGCAACCTCGTCCAGTGGACAGCACTGCATAGCCCTGAGTATCTAGAGTTGAGGTGAGCACATGTTTGTGTTTTGTTGTTCTGTTTGTAGGTAAATCAATTATTCTGCGTTTTTCTGTAGCATGTAGAGGAAAGCGTGGCTGAGGGTGAGTTTGACAGCCAGATTGGTTAAATTTATGTGTGGGGGGTCTTGCCCGTTTGTTATTTGCTTGTGTTCCAGCCACATTAAATTTTTGGCGCCCGAATAGGGACTGCTGGTGCAGCAGCTGTAGGACAATTGGGATAGTGAGTTATGTGATTGGTGGAGAGATTGAGGACGGAAGGGTTGAAGGAAATGGAGAGGCTGAAGAAGAGGTTGCGGTTGGTGAGGGAAGCTAAGGAAAGTTTGGAAGTGGAGAATGAGAGGTTAAGGGTGGAGTGTGAGGAGCTGAAGAGCAAGTTAGAGGAAATGAGAGGAATGCTAAGGAGTGCAAAAGTGGAAATGAAAGAAGAGCTGAAAGGAATGGAAGAGAGAATGGTTGAGAAAATGGACAAAAAATTTGGAGCAATGATGAATGCAGTGCAGGAGATGGTGAAGGGATTCTTGGGAGAGGGAGCAGTAGGAGGTAGGCCTACCAGGTCTTGTGATGGGCCAGGAGCAATTAAGAAAGTGAAAGAATAAGTGGATGAGAGTATGAGCGACGAAGGTGATTGGTTGTGCTAAGTAAGGAAAAGAAGGGGAAGACACAGGATAAGGATAAACCTGAGGACAAGAATACAAAGGGGGCTGAGGAAAAGAAGAAGACTAAGGGAAAGAAGGTTAGTAAGGGTGATGGACAGGATGAGACTAGGACTGAATACACTGTGGAAAGGGCTGAGAGTGACTGAGATAGCGGTGAGTGGGAACAGGTAGGTAGAAAGAAGAAGGGTAAGAAGAACGTAATCAAGAGCATGGATGTTAATATGGAAGTTGATTCGTTGTATTCGGATGAGGTTAAGAGGGATCAGAACAGAAGTAATGAAAGTGAGAGTGAGAGTGAGCAGGAAGTACGAAAGGCTGTGTATATGAGAGAGGTACCCCGATGTGCACAATATGAGGAATTTGTTAGTAGGGATATAGGGGACTTTTTAAAGGAATATGAGAAGTATTCTGTGGCTAAGTATGGGGATAACAAGAGATTCTGGGCAAGAGAGTTGGGTATCATTTTGGCAGGATTTTTATTGAGTATGTATGGGGTAATGATGAGTGTAGGGAATGTGCCATATGGCAGCGTGAAAGCCAGGATTGTGGAAAAGGTGAAGAGGATAAAGAGTAGCGTTAGATATAGGAGAAAACATGATTTTGAGGAGGCAAGAATGAATGTTGGAATGCAGGTTGGAAGCATTAGCTAGGAAAAAGTTTTGGGATGAAGGGATAAATGAGTGTAAAGAGTTAGTGAGGAAGTTGTTGGCAACTGTGCCTGAGAGTGTGTATGAGTTTATAAATCTGAAACGTAAGGAGAAAATGCGATGGACGGATGAAAGGTTAATGTGGAACAACATTTTAGTAATAGTAGAGGATTACGAGTTAGATAAGTGTATGGAAGAGAGTAGAAGTGTTAGTGTTAGGACTCAAGTAGCTGAGATTATACCAGAGTTTAAGAGGTATAGGAAGGCAGTTTTAGAAGGGCTGAGGCGAATGGCAGAGCGAGTGGTTGATAGGAGCGTTAGAGCAAGTAGCGTGAATGTAGTTAGCCCTAAAAGAGATAGGAGTGCGAGTGTCGGAAGAATAGGGTCAGTTAGTTGTGAGCGAGAGCAGCAGTGTTACAGATGTGGTAAGCCAGGACACAAGAAAAATGAGTGTCGGTGGATGTTAGGGGCGTGTTTCAGGTGTGGGCAAATGGGCCATTTAATGAGTGAGTATAAGAAAGATAGGAGTGTTAAGTGTTACAGGCGTGGGCAGATAGGGCATATAGCGAATGGATGTCGGGGTACCCGTGTGAATGATGTTTGTGGTAATTGTGGAGAGAGTGGGCATTATGCTAAAATGTGTAAGGAGCCATGTGTGAAGTGTGTTGAATTTGGAATGGTGAGTGTGTGTAGGCAAAAGAGGATGAGTCAGGCTGGGAATTCAGGAAACTGGGTGTTAAGGGGATTCAGTTGGGTGGGTCCTCTATAGTATGCAACAGTGTGTTTGGGAGAATGCAATGAGTGAGTGGTTGAAAGTGAGTAAATGTGAGCCAAGCATCAGTGAGCAAATGGGTTTGGGAGATCAGCAGTTGGTGTTGGTTGAGTATGGAAGAAAGCAGAAGAAGGTAAGGAAAGGGACTGAAAGAGAGAAACGTGAGCTGCATGATAGAGGGGTTAGTGTTAGGATAAAAATAGTGGATAAGGCATGTAATACAGATGACTTTGAGGGAAGGAATGATACTTATAGTGTGTGTGGGTTTGAATTGTCAGGGTTTAGTGAGATTTTGGCAGAAAGGGAATCAAGTAATAAGGACGGGGTTGGCAGTATGAATGAGTCTCTTCAGAAGTTTGGCAGGAGTGTAAATGGGGTGAGTGATTTGATGGCAGAGTTACGAGAGATATTAGGGCAAGAGTTAGAAGGGGCAGATGAGATAGTGAATGGGATTTTGGGAGGATAGTATTGAGGGAGATGGTAATGGGAATCTGACTGGAAGTGGTCTGGGAGAAGTGGATGACAGTGTAACTGAGAGTGTGTATGAGGGACCTCAAACAAGATCCATGGGGTCTGTGTCCGAGCACCCGTGGGTGTTGCAGAAGGCTATTTAGTGTGGGTGTTGCGAGCATAAGGAGACATTGTCAAATGTAATGGGGGAGGAAATATGAAGGAGTTAAAGTTGTTCCATTTGACAATGTCCTTGAGGATTGAGAGAGAGAGAGAGAGAGAGAGAGAGAGAGAGAGAGAGAGAGAGAGAGAGGGTGTAATTGGTGGATGGATGGTTAACGATTGAATTGGCTGTTGGTGAGTTCTGGGTTGTCTGCTGGTGCGGTTGGAGTTTGTTGTTATGATCAGAGTTCTGAGGAGACAGTCTGTAATAAGAAATCGTGAAGGACAGACGTTTGGGCAGCGGTCTTGGCAGTATTGTTGGTTAGTTGCGCTGTGTTTTCAGGGAGTTATTTGAATTATTTGTGCTGTGTGTTTGAAGGCTGTTGTGCTTGTGTGTTGGGAGGTTGTTGAGCTTGTGAGTTTTTGTTAAGTTGAGAGTTGTTATAGTTGAGGGTTATTGTTGTTGTTGGGGAGCTGTTGTGGTTTCTTGGTTGTTGTTGTTGTGGCTGTAGTCCTTGGTTGGTTGTTTGTTGTGGTTGTAGTCCTTGTTTGTTTGTTGTGTTGTTGAGTTGTGGTTGTAGTCCTTGTTTGTTTGTTGTGCTGTTGGGTTGCAGGGTTCTGGTCCTTGATTGTTGTGTTGTTGTTGTGTTTTTGAGTTGTGGGGTTGTGGTCCTTGGTTGCTTGACATGTTGTTGTTGTGCTGTGTGGCTGTGGTTCTTGGTTGCTGTCATGTTGTTGTTGAGTTGTGTGGATATAGTTATTTTTCGTTGGTTGTGTGTTGGTTTGCGGCGGGTATTGGTGCCTCAGCGACCTCGTCCAGCAGACGCACAGCATAGCCCTGAGTATCTGGAGTTGGGGTAAGTATAGTGTTTGTGTTTTTTGTTCTGTGTGTAGGTAAGTCAATTGTCCTGCAATTTTCTGTAGTGTGAAGAGTAAAGTGTGGCTGATGGTGAGTTTGGCAGGCAGATTAGTTAGATTTATGTGGTGGGTCTTGCCCGCTTGTTTTTTAGCTTGTGATCTCGCCAAAGTACCGTTCTTCGCAGTCTAGACATACTGCCATATATCATTCCCTCTTACCTCTTCTGCCCTCTAACGACTGTTTCTAACTATTGTATTCCTAATGGTGTTTTTGCAAGTACCTATCAGTTTGAAATGATCTAGCTTCCTGTTGATCGGTGTAATAGTGTTGTTGTCCGGTACTATAAATATTTTCTTCCCTTTCGAATGTTCGTTTTCTATCCCTCCCTCTCCCCAAAATAGTTTTTTTTTTTTGCCTTAATGTGTGCCCATTCCCACTAATACTTATGGTATCCTAATCACCTAAAACAGGTATTCCAGCTCTTCACCTGTGAAATCGTGACTGCAAATCCTATATGCCCCAATGGCCAACCCTGTCATTATTCCTATTTTAATTTCTTTCCTAGGACTGGAAGAACATATGTATGTGTAAATTACTGTTTCTTCCACCTGTGTACCTTGAATTTTGAATTTTCGCCTTCCCTCTTGACAAGTACATTCAAGAAAGGAATTTCTCCCTCCTCTCCTTCTATAGTGAACTTGATTTGTTCATTTAGTTTATTTATGTTTTCTAGGAAATTATGTAGTTCTTCCCTTTCTCTTTTATAAATAATCAAGATGCCATCCACGTATCTTACCAGTTTATGGTGCTTAAGCTCCCTTTAATTAATTTACCCAACTTTTCAAACTATTCCATAAAGATTTTAACTAAGATCGGCGAAAGATTCGAACCCATAGCAACGCCATTTTTTTAAATTAAAATGTCATGATCTACGTCACATGTATAAATCCCTTCCTCCCTGTTCTTTTCTATTACTTCCGTCGTCTGCTTGACTGATACGTTGGTGAACAGGGAAGTTACATCCAAACTTACAAATTTACAATCTATTACGTTAATTTTTAGATAATTCATCTATAAGGTTCATGTTATGTTTTAGATGCCCTTCAGATACTAGAATAAAAAAAAACGGAGTAAGGGGAATACACTGCAAATTTAATAGAAGAAAAAAGGTAAACTTTGGCTAGAATCCAGGGCAAAACTAAAAGAAAAGAATTAGAACATAGAATAAAATCAGCGGAAAGTCCAGAGATTCTATATATATATGTGTATATATATGATATATATATATATATATATATATATATATATATATATATATATATATATATATATATTATATAGCAATCGTAAGATACGATTGGAAGGGTGCCTGCAAAGACCGATCGTGGCATCGACGAGTTCCCTGCAGAGGAGGCTAGAAAATTTTCTTTCCAAAATAATGGAAAAATTGGTGGTTTAGTATCTGAAGGGCATCTAAAACATAACATGAACCTTATAGATGAATTTTCTAAAACTAACGTAAAAGATTGTAAATTTGTTAGATTTGATGTAACTTTCCTGCTCACCAACGCACCAGTCAAGCAAACGAGGGAAGTCACGAAAAAGAACAGGGAGGAAGGTATTTATACATGTGACTTAGATCATGACCTTTTTGATAAAATTGTAGACAGCAGACCTCAGCGCCAATGCGTTTGTGGGCCGAAAACCAGTACATACAAAAAAATGGCGTGGCTACGGGTTCGAGTCTCTCGCCGATCTCAGCTAATATGTTTATGGAATAGTTTGAAACGGAAGAGTTGGTCAGATTAAATAGGTTAAAGGGAACTTAAACATAAAATTGGTAAGATACGTGGATGATATCTTGATTATTTATAAGAGAAAAAGGGGTGAACTACACAAGTTCCTAGGAAACCATAAATAAACTAATGAAGAAATCAGTTCACAGACACACAGATATATATATATATATATATATATATATATATATATATATATATATACATATATATATGTGTGTGTGTGTGTGTGTGTGTGTGTGTGTATATATATATATATATATATCATATATATATGTGTGTGTGTGTGTGTGTGTGTGTATATGTATATATATATATATACTATATATATATATATATATATATATATATATATATATATATATATATATATATATCATTGACTGTTCTGGCTCCCACACCTGTACCCAGACTGCCACGGTTTTCACGCGAGGAGTGAGATTTGAGTCCCAGGATAAGCACTGCTGACCTTTTACTGCCCACAAGCCCGCATCTCTTCAGGCAATTGCTAAGACAGCGAGGGCGGTTTTCGCCTCTCCAGCGTGAATAAACATTATATCGCCTTCACAACCACACGGAATTCCAAGACAACACACTTCCCTGCTTTGTACATCCAGCAAATAAAATGCCATACTAATGCATGAGGAGACCTGATCTTACAGGCGAGAGGATAGGTGCTGGGAATGTGCTCACCGACTGGAGAATATGACTGTAATGGGGAGTGCAAAAAGAAAAATTGGGCAAGGCATGTAAGTTTTGCTACAATTTCAACTCATGCTTTTATGTTTACTTTATTTACCGAAGGTCAAGTTTAATCATAAATCTCATCGGTTTCTTTACATTATGTCAAATATACTTTAGTGCATCATGAATCTGCAAAACGGAAAGAGGTGTTCATGATACCTCAGAATTATATGTCAAAAATTTAGACATGAAATATAGATAGCTCATTTTCATTTACAGATGCGAGCCATCATTTCAAATACAACCTCAATAATAATTATTTACGATACCTGATTAAACCGTCTAAAATTACTGATTCTCTGAGGTAAAGGCAAAACCTGTGATAAATTTCGTTTATAACTTTCTTCACTTTTGATGAGTAAAAAAATAGGAAATAAATAATGACTGAACAAAGAGAGAGTTGAAATACTACAATGGTTCATAATGTGTATTTCGACACAGGAAAAATATTAAAAACAGTCATTGAATATCCCGTAACAAAGCCAAAGTCATTAAAAATCCTCTTAGTTATCTGTTCACCTATTCAGTTACCAACTACACACCATAAAGAAATAATATTCACCTGCTTCAGTGTATCTTTGCTCGGACTTAGTTTATTGTGACCGAATAATGAATTATTTTACTTTTGAAGATAAAATATAGCTGCCTACAGTTTGAAAAAACAAACGTTGTAATAACTTGTAAATGCTTTCTTGCTCTGAAAACAGGACAAACAATACTTTTTTGACAAGTAAAGAAAATATTTTGTTGTACAGCTAAGAATAAAACAATTACTTTATTCTTGAAGAGAAAATAGATTATCCATTGTCAAATGAAACAGACATGAAGTGATTAGTAAAGGGGGAAAAAATCAGCGTCTTTCTCAATAGCGACCTTATAAAACCGTCTTTCTGCCGGAGAATGAAAACTTAATGAATTGGGTCATCAGGCAATGCCACGTCAGGACCAATACTTCCGAATGAGCCAGATTCAACGGAGTGATACAGCAAATTATAAATCTGACTTCAATGTTATCTCTTGTTTATCGCGGGAGGCGATCTCTGCCCATTACTCAGTCCTGTCAGTTCTGACGTCATATGAACAGATTTCATTTGTCAGATGCGAGTATCGTGTTCTCGAAAGCTGACTGTGGTTCTACGTGTCAGCATTATAGACACTCTGGTCCTAGAAATTACTTTTTGCAAAAATCCTAGCTTAAACTACACAGCGGTTTTCTCATTATGCATCTAAAAGGTTCCCATATATGATTTAGATGATTTACACAATTTCCCAACCCCCCTACCCTCTCTCTCTCTCTCTCTCTCTCTCTCTCTCTCTCTCTCTCTCTCTCTCTCTTAATTTCTATGTGAGACGTGAGACACTAATTTTCCTAGTACTTTTTATTAAGAAACCTCTTCCTTTTATTGGGCCGAGCTATAATCTATAATCCACTGACTTGACATCCATTGCCATTTGCGACAAAATGGATTTGCTTCTGTATAATTTTAGTATAGGTATAACTGTGCATCCTCTTATGCAAATTACAAAATTGTTTTGTCCTCTGTATGTGCCTTGGAACAAAATAATACTCCAACAATCAGCTGAATGTGAATTATATACGACAAATGTATACTCACTAATGCAAATACCTCGTTAGGTGATACTGCCATCGGGCAAAATTTGATAAATGCTGCTAATACACTGAACTAAATATTAATAAATGGCCGGGAATCTGACATAGGCCCAAATTTCACTTTTCAAGCTCAAAAGCTATTTAACTGTTCAGTTGCACACACGCATGTTGCAGACTCAACAATCTAAACAAGATAACAAGATTTAACATCAAGATACCTTTCACCCTATAAAATAATTGAACTAAGTGCGAGGGAAATGTAAAATCGTAGCTGAAATACTCATTTCGTGCTGGATAAGCATTATCGTAACTTCAATAGAGAGAGAGAGAGAGAGAGAGAGAGAGAGAGAGAGAGAGAGAGAGAGAGAGAGAGAGAGAGAGAGAGAGAATATAAGCTAAACCAGTTGAATATGTATGCTTGTATACACATACCTTTCAACAAATATATGATGCGCTTTGTCGATGATTAACTATTTTGATGGGTTTTGACGGGTGCCTCAGTGATATGTTAGAAGAAGCGCTGATAAGAATGAAGCAAGACAAGGAGATGTCAGAAAGAAAAATAAATGGTTTATATATGGAGAAGCGTCGAGAGTTAAAGGACTGTAAGTAATATTTACAGTGTAACTGAACAGGTAAACAATTACAGACTGAATGACAGTTCTAAAGTAATGGGCAAGGGGGATAATTGTTTCTTTATATAAGAGGCTGAGAACAAAAGTTATTATGAAAAAATATAGAAGGCCACAACTCTACTTGGTAGAAGCCAAAAAAACTCGTCGTTTTAGAGGCAGAACATTGGGATTTTAAAAACAAGCTGTCTTGAATGAAATGTTATGTGACTGTGTTGGTTAATGCTGGCGGCAACAAGAGCTTAAATAGAAGAAAGATAGAAGTCAGAGTTAATGCAGTTAGTAGATATAATGGAAGTGGTGGCCTCTGAGCAATGCGGATATAAATGTAATAGATAAGGATACAAGGGAAACGGAGGTTTAAAAGTGAAGATTGTTTTCTGAAAATAAAGTTTTAATTTATGGAAGTGAGCGTTGGATGGTAAAGTTTCAGGAAAAAATGACTGGTGAGCAACAGGGATGATTTCATAAAAATGTATGTATTTTATTAGTGGCGAGATGAATTTGAGTGCTTGAAGGTGTAGAAATAATGCCAGGAGCAAGTTAAACATATTTCTTATACTTTGGAAGTTAAGGACTTGGGAAGAGAAGAGACCCACACATCGCTGGTCTGATGTATGAAAAAGGATTTGGACGGATAAGGGCCTTCTGATATGTGTTCGCTTTAAATATGCAAAGTGCTGCTTTTCCAGAAGTTTTATGCAAACAAAATAAAAAACATATACGGGTGTATCTCTCTCTCTCTCTCTCTCTCTCTCTCTACTCTCTCTCTCTCTCTATATATATATATATATATATATATATATATATATATAGATATAAGGCACGAAGGAAAAATAAACAATGGAGTTTCTGCAAGATCTTTCGACTCAACGTCCTTTACTCAGTCAGATAAACTAGTAAAGGACGTTGAGTCGAAAGATCTTGTAGATACTCCGTTGTTTATTTTTCCTTCGTGGCCTATACCTTTATTTATGGATTATCACGTTCCAAACTTTCGTGATTTAGTTATATATATTATTATATATATATGTATAATTATATAATATATATATATACATATATATTGTATATATATATATAATATATATTATATATATAATAGATATATACTATATAACTTATATGTATCTATCTGTAGTCTATATATAATATATATATATATATATATATATATATATATATATATATGTGGTATATATATATAGATAGATATATATATATATATATATATATATATATATACATATATATATATATGATATATATATATATATATGTATACATAACATATATATATATATATATATATTATATGCATATATATATATAATGTATATATACATTATATATATATATACATATATATATATATATATATATATATAACATATACACATATATGTAAGAGCTGAAAAATATAAATAGAAATCCATAAACAGTATACAGAATTAATATAATTCATCACAGGTATAAAGAATACCGGCAGTGTTAAAAATCAAACTGAAAAAATGGATTTACAGTGGTGTGAAATTTGAGCCCAAACTTCTACGGAAATAGAAAATTTACACTTGTAGTCCATAGCCACTCCTCCTGAATTAAATAAACAGTTATTTGTCTCTTTCATCACATCACCCATCTTTCGAAAAGAAATAAGAAATAAATAAAACGTCATTTTCCAAGCGGACGCATTCGCTCAACATCTATCACTATCAGCAAGAGCGGATGTCCCGAAGGTAAGTTCATCAGGTTGCTGCCAAGGAACAGTATCTGTTCTTGCTTTATTCAGTGAACAGAAAATGTCAAGTAACATAAACATGTGGTGGCGTAAGTTGCAGTGACAGGTGGTAGCGCAGGTGGATTGGTAGATGGTTATATGGACCGGGAGGCAAGTGGGAGATGAAAGAGAAGGGTGAACGCCGAATAAATATGGGTTGTCCCATTTCTGATTCTGCGTTATTAAATATGGCGTAAAGGAGAAGGTGAAAAATAGGAAAGGGGTCGAGTGACGACGGGAAATAGCAAAATCAAAGAAAAGGGAGAACACCTGAGTGAGGAAACGAATAAATTTGAAGGGGAGAAAAGAGGAAGCTGCACTTTGGAAGCAAAATATTGACTGATGAGTAGCAGATAAGCACAACAGAAAAAGATCAAGAATTATCCTTTGTGAGAGAGAGAGAGAGAGAGAGAGAGAGAGAGAAA